>NW_027497043.1:0-87319 GCF_021521415.1 Bidens hawaiensis | reverse complement strand
ACAAGTTATTGGTTTGCTAAATTGACTTAAAGATTGTATGTCTTCACAAGCCCGAGAATCATCAGTCAAGAGGGAATCTATTAGTGCATTATTTGTGATTGATGATTTGCAGTAAAAATTGTTCAAGGTTAAAGCAATCAACCGCTACAGAAAAGGGGGAGTCTGTTAGTGCATGATTTGGTGTCCGTAGCCGTTCGAATAATTTAGAGATAGTCTAGTCTGTATATTTAATGTAAAATGGCCATTCGTTATGGATTGTGTAGCAAATGGGTCCATTCGTTAGTTGTCTAGGCTATTCATTAAGTTATGAGCCCATTTGCTATAGATTGTATAGCGAATAGAGGCTTATTCGTTAAGGTATTACCATTCGTTATGTAGGCATAAAGAATGGTGTCTCATTCTTTACTATGGTATAACGAATGAGGGTTAACTTAACGAATGGGAGCTAAAGGCCTATATATAGGCAGCTCCTTTTCATTGTGCAATAGAGATCCGAGCCTTAATTTATCCATATCGTTACCATGACGGATTCTCTCCATAACTTATTATCCACCATAATATATTTCATCCTTTAATGTTATGAACAGTATTTAACGTATCCGTGTTCGTTTAACATATTCGTAATCGTATTGAGTTGATGTATCGATGTTAGCGGCTAGATCTTGGCTTATAACGTGTTTCAACACATCCATCAACGTAAGAACTTCTTTCTTGACAACCTTTTTCATGTTTGAGTTAAGACGCCTTTGGGGTTGAACTACCGGTTTTTACTCATCCTCCTTCAAAATCTTGTGGGTACAATAAGCGGGACTAATACCTTTAATATCCAAAAGTCTCTATGCAATCTCCCCCTTATGCAACTTCAACACCTCTATCAACTATAACTTCTCTTCCTCCATCAACTGGGAAGAAACAATAACGGGTAAATTTGAACCCTCTTCAAGGTAAGCGTACTCCAAATGTGACGGAAGATCTTTTAATTCCAACGGAGCGGGATTTTCTACATATTTCTCAGAAATAACCTCATTAACCTCCATAATCTCCGCCAAGCAAGAAACGACATCCACGACTTCTTCCTTCAACTCTTCATCCATATTCATCACAACAAAATCGGCTCCCCAAATATAATCAAGAAACGTATCAAAACAGGGAATAAAAGAGTTAAGAAAATAGACCGAATGACATGGATCACTAAAATCATTATGATCACTAGGGTCCTTCATCGAGTTAGCAACATCATAAGCAAAATTCTCTTCACCAACCCTAAGCGTGATCATCCCATCATACACATCAATAAGAGCTTTCGTCGTTCGCAAAAACGGATGACCAAGAATAATGAGAACCCTTTCGTCGGCCTCCATATCAAGTACCACAAAAGCCACCTGGAATACAAATTTACCGACTTTTACTAGAAAATTCTCAATAATACCCCACGGATATTTAACCGAACGAACCGCCAACGAAAACGACATGCGAGTCGGTGTAATCTCGCCTAACTCCAACTTCTCATACAACGAATACGACATAATATTAATACTAGCACCTAAATTCGCCAATTCTTGACTCATCATATCACTACCAAGCATACACGTATTATAAACACACCCAAATCCGAAAACTTTTCCAGGACCCGATTCAACACTCCCGCTGAACAATCCCCACTAAGAGGAATAGATAAGACCTCTCCCAGCCAATTTTTTCTCTTGAGCAAATCTTGCAAAAATTTCACATACTTTGGCATGTGTTGGAGAGCTTCAATAAATAGGAAATTGATCTTAAACTGTCGGAACATATCGACAAAATGCATGTATTCCCTCGTATACTTTCGATGCTTGAGATGAGCAGGATATGAGACATGGGCAAGATCGATGATGTGTGATGGCCGAACATCAACCGGCTTTTTCTCAACTTGTGGTTCCATAATTTGTGTTTTACCATGTGCCTTACCCGGAACCTCCATCTCGATTTCTTCATCAACTACTTCCTCATCTTTAACTTCAACCCTTTCTTTAACTACCTCGGGACCCAAAATTCTTCCGCTACGAGTAGTAATGGCTTTTAATTAAGCAGCCAGATTCGGTTGAGTAGTGCCAGAAAACTGTCCATGAGGACTTTCGTCGAGACGCCGAGAAATATCGCCCACGGACCTTTGAAGGTCAAGTAATGATGATTGTTGATTCTTGAAGAGTAGGTTGTGCTCGGCGAAATTTTTCTGTTTAGCTTGATCTCTCTTCAATACATCATATCCTCTAATCATCCTAATCCACCATTCGAATCCTGCACATTATTTTAAACATTAGTACCATTGTTATTATTATTATAATTGAAATACTAACCTTGTCCTTGATTATAAGAATTTTGAAAGCCAGGTGGCGCGCCTGACGGACGCCAATTGGAGTTGTTCTGATTTGGGTTTGTAACATCCTAATTTTGATAATAATAAATAAAAGGAGATAATGTTTGTTTATTTAAATGTGTGTTAATATTTAATTAAGATTAAATAAAACAAGGAGAATGGACTTGGATTAATAAAGGATGGATTAAAGGGTGGTGATGGGTGTTAGTTCCATGGGCATAAGAGAGTATAAATACTCCTTTAAACCTCCCTAAAACCCTAAAACCCTCATATCTTTATCTTCCAAGTTTCCTACACACTTTAAAAACACACACACACCTCATAATACACGGCCGCGACCTAGAGGGAGGATCCAAGACCAAAACCAAGCCTAGATCTTGACTATACGAGCAAGATACAAGATTTGTGTTGAATATCAAAGCTAACCGTAGCCTAAACACGCATAAAGGTATGTTCTTTATCCTTAAAGGTTATGTTTTTAAGAACGGTTGCCCTAAAACTTAACCCTAGAACGAATCGGGTATAGATGGGTCATAAAGTTACAAATTTGATGTCAAAAATGGACTTAGCAAACTTGTTCGTATGATACATTTCATGTTAAGAACCTTGATCTAGCCAATTGGTTCGGGACCAATAAAGTTTCAAACTTTATTCTACCCGAACTAGATCTTGGGCAAAGGAGGGTATGGAAACGTTTAGGAGAGGATATTGAACCTTGATAAGAGAATGGATGTTAACCTATGGCGAGAAAGTTAATAATAAAGGGTGTAATACCCAACAGTGGGGTATTCGAGTACCATGGACTCGAATACATTGTTGGTTCTCATACAATGCATATACTTGAATACATGAATGACTCGCATACAACACATATAATAGAATACAATAGATCCACATACAATATATATATATATATATATATATATATATATATATTTGAATACAAGATAGCATACTGGCCACTCGAATACAATAATGTATTTGAATACAATTATGTATTCGAATACACCAAGTATCCGCATACATTGTGTGTTTACTTTCTTACATGTCCTTTGAATACCGTATGGTTCTAATACAATTGTATTCTAGTAAATTCCATTCGAATACAACAAGGAAAGACAGGAAAATGTTACAAGTATATCCTATTCGAAAATATGTTGTATTCTAAAATAAAATGTCTATTCAAACACAAGAAGTATTTGGATACAAGGCCATGCTTATGAATACAATATCTTATAAAGCCATTAGAATAGACCAGACTTAGCCATTTTTGGTGAAACCTGGATTATGTGATTAGGACAAGTATTGATACCCGTAATTAATGTACAGTTAGCCGAGCTCGGATAAAGAAGGGAATAACCGTTAACGGGGAGCGTAACAGGATCCAGGTGAGTTTCTAGCCCCATTCCTTGTTATGTTTTTGGGGCTGTGTGAATACTCGATGTGATTAGTTAATACACTTACCTTAAGTGGTAAGTGTATACCTTACGAGATTTATGTATGAATGAATGCTTGACAGTGTGTGGAACGATCTTCGGATATTGCATGTACCGCCAGGTGATAGTTTTGAAGATATGATTGTTATATATGATGTATGTATGTATGTATGTATGAAAGTTATAATTATGAATATAGAAAGCTATGGTATGGTTGTAAAAGGGAACCGAGTCTTAATAATTCTCGAGGCAGAAAGGGAACCGAGCCCTAATAATTCTCGAGGCAGAAAGGGAACCGAGCCCCAACAATACTCGAGGCAAAAAATGAACCGGTCCCTATTAATATTCGAGGCAGTAGGGCGTAATGCTCTTTAAATCATAGCAGTATGTAATTACGTAAGAACGGATGAAAAGGTAAGTAGGCTATATAATATGTATCTTCGGATGCGTATGTATAAGTATGTGAACGTATTGTTTGATATCTGATTAACTAGAACTCCCTCAGCGTAGCTGACTTTTAGTATGCACATAGGTAAATAGATTTAAGCAGCTGGATTGAGGAGGATACACATGGCATGATTTGTAAGGACTGGCAACCAATGATGATTTGTCATGACGTTTTGATTAGCTACCTTATGTTATGTTTGAAAGACAAGTTTTAAATGTTCGTAATGAATGATTGACTTTTGTTTATTACGCGAAAGTTTTAATTAACTCTGATATTTAGAACTGTGTTTATGAGTAAATCCAACATACAATGTGAGGCACCGTGAACGGGGCCTTATAGGGTTCTTGTAGGTGCTCCAATTTTGATTGTTGTTGTTGTTGTAATTTTTGGGAAACCTATTCTGACCAGCAACAAAATTGATCTCTTGATTCATCAACTGGCAATCCAAAGTACCATGTCCACCCCTACAAAACTCACACTTATCCACCTTTGTCTTAAGTTCCTCCACCTCTCTAGTTAGTGATTCCAAAGTAGCAGCTACACTAGAATCTAGATTAACCTGGTGTACACCTCGAGCATATGAGGATGTACTAGTGACGTGAGTGGAATTCTTGTGATGTGTCCCTTTGGAATATTCTGATTGAGCAAAGCTTTCAAACATCTCGTTACATTCGGTGACATTTTTATTAGCCATTAGATTTCCTCCCGCGATCGTGTAGAAACGAACTTTGGTTTCGTAGTTCTGCCCATTGTAAAATTTCTCCACGAGAGCCATGGTGTGAGACCATTATGTTAACAATAAGATAACAGATTCTAAAAGCGCTCCTAAACATTAAAATATGGTTCATCCGGATCCATGTGAAAAGAGTGGATCTGATCACGCAGATGAGCTACTTAAGCAGGTGGGAAGTATTTCTTGATAAAAGCTGATCGCAGTACTTCCCAAGTGGTGAACGTGCCAGGTGGCTGAGTTTCAAACCAGAGAGCCGCGTTTCCTACAAGTGAAAATGGAAAAAGATATAAGAAAATAGCATCTTCAGTAGCACCTTGTATATTAAAAAGTTTTAAAATGCTGTAGAGCCGGTTAATGTATGCTAGTGCATCCTCGTCATCACGCCCATGAATTTGGTTATTTTGAACGAGAGAGTTCATGATGTATGACGGAATCTGCCATGATTTGGGACTGTTGATCTCAGGAATGATGATGGATGACTGATTTCCGGTTAAGCCATCGAAGGCTTGTGAAGCAACTGCTCTATCGTCGGCCATTTAAACTTCTGGTTGACTTCTCAGACTTTCTGGTGGTGAACTATGTGGTGATGACTTTGGTGTAGAATCAGATTCTGATGGTTGTTTCTCTACTGACGAACAAGCCTCGGTCTTTAACAAAGAAAATACAAGATTATTCAGTGGTGGTCCTTGCGAATGAAGATGTGGCATATACCTGAAAAACGCATAAGACCAAGTAAGTAGACTAAAAATCAAAATTAAAACAAATAAACAAAAATTAAATTAGACTCCTACGAATCAAAAGAAAATAAAACAAATAGCACGGATGTAGCAAGTTGTTTAAACCTCTGAATTAACACTTAATAATAAACAGATCTCAGATCTGTATGTATACGATTAATTCTTAAGTCGGATCTAACTCGTAGTTACGTTTGATTGTATGTTATATATATACAGATTATCAGTAGTAGTATGTGCATGTATGTATAATATTAAGATGAAGATCGAGAGAGATTGGATAGGGTTTCGTTAATTAACTCTCAAAACTTATATAACTTGTGAACAGAGTTCACTATAAATAGGAAGATGGACCTAGTTCTTTAACATCCCCTAACGAACTAGGATCCACTTCATTACATACATAAAAGGATAAATAACTTAACGAATCATCTCCTGATTCGTTAAACATCCTTAACGAATCAGGAAGATATTAACCTAGAGCTAGTTCACTAAAAATCCTTAGCGAACTAGACTCATACATTAGCGAACTACAATATAACTTAATTGTTTATTACATAAAACAAAAGACAAATAAGTTAATAATAAATAAAAAGACTCGAGACGCAAAACCGTGCACTAACAGACACCCCCTCGTCTTGAGCTCTTTGTCTTTACTTTACTTTATTTGAAACGCTTGGACTGCCAGTCTCTGCTACTATGAATTCCGTTTTCATAACAAACACGCACAACGCGTTAGAATTTCATAGCCAGATCATAGTCTTCATTGCGCTTAATCAAAATCTTTTTGTTGTGGAGCACGTCATTGTCGGTCTCAGTTAAATTCACCAACCACATCGAGTCAATGATCTTTATCAGCTCAGTCTATAAACCTGTACCAAGAACAATGACGGCCTTGCTAATATGATTATCGTAGTACCAGCGGTTGAAAGATAAATAAATGTGTTGATTCAACGGCTTCACCGGCACACGCTTCATCGTCTTCGATGGCTTTACTTTAAGAACCAACTTCTTCCAACCCGTTTTTGGATCAATCTCATTGAGACGCTTGCGGATAGGAATTTGTGGCTTAAAAAATTTGAACCCGTGGTCCACTTCAAACAGCAGATGTTGATGAAACCAACTTGCATGTTTATTCCAACCCCTATTTACAAATAGACCGTACGCCAGAGCACGTAAGTCCCATATCGGTAATGAATGAACATCAGACATCCTTTCGTAGTACTGGACGCCTTTCTCCCATTTGACAATATATACTTTAAGATCATAATCAAAAAGCCAAGAAACGATGTCACCTTGTACTTTTGACACGGCCTTGAATCTAGATTTTTGGTTGGCTTTGGCACGTGCAGCAGCTTCCTTTTTCTGTTCCTAATCCACGTACCGAAATGCATCAATAATCTTACCAACTTTCTTATGACTGAACCATCTAGCAATGTCTTCATCAATTGGACTTTCAAGTGAGTCAAATCTAGTATCAACGACCTTCTTCCCTTTGGACGTCTTCTCAAGATGATCTTCTGCTTCTTTTACAATTTTCTCATTAAATACAGGATCGCCCTGATCAACATTGGTTTGTTGAAACAGATCAGGGTAATCCTCAGCAGTCAAATCTTCCACCTCAACCTCCTCATTCTCATAAATAAAATCCGTCCTCATCTCCACCGTAGGATCATTTAAGATCTCATCATCATTAATTACCTCAGCATCAGGCTCAGTCTCTAACACGGTCATCTCGTCTTCATTCAGACCAAGCAAGATCGCAATTTGCTCTCGTGTCAGCGACTTATCAAAAAACTGCCCCACTGCTATCTCATCAGCACCATGCTTCGAATCACCCCATTAACGTCCATAAAAATAACCGTATCTGCCTCGATCATCTCAATCGGTTTGGCAGCCGAATGGTCATGATAAACAATGATCTGTTTGCCCGAATCATCAACAGAACTCGTACCCACACCAGAAGCTGGGTCTTGAGTTTGTTTAGGCTCACCTCTAGTATCAGATTCATCAGGATCTTCCTCATCATTCTTGATCTTCTTTAAAGCATCATATTTGCAAGTTAATTGCAAGATCAGATCCTCTTGTTCTTTGAGCTTCACCCCCTGAGACTCAACAATCTCACGTAGGGCTTTTGTTTCCTTTTGACAGAAAGAAACATAACTGTTTAGCTTCTTCTGGTTCTCCATCAAGCATTCTTGATTCATACGGTTAGCAGACATTTGATTTTCATACAAATGTAATAGATTCAAAAGCATATATGTCTGACGATTCGGTGGCATATCATACAAAGATGGATGAACATGCTGGATTGGTCCCTGAGGCCTTGTAATTCTCATAAATGAGATATCACTAGGTGGAGGAGGCCTTATTGACGATGTTGGAGGAACAGTAGAAGGTGTAGCAGAAGGTATTGGTATCTCAGCTAAAGCTGATTGTGGAATCATACAAAGCCTGTCATGGGGAACCATCGTCGTTGTCAAAGTCATCTCCGGAGTGCTAGTAGTAAGCGGCACTACCGGGCGTTGAGGAGTTGCAGGACGAGACGGTTGCACACCAAAAGAAACTCTAGCTCCAGCTGATACACGTATTTTTGCTGAGCCTTCAGAAGCTAATGCTTTACCCTTTCGTTTCCGTTCACGTTGAGCTGCAATGGTAGCAGCTAACGCAGCTTCGATTGCAGCTTGTTGTTCTCGAAGAGCTGCATTACCATTACCACCATTTCCACTATCTTCATCTCCTCCATTACCACCATCACCTCCATAATCACTATCGTTCCCACCTTCTCCTCCCCCACGCTCGGAATCCGAGTCATCATGGATCCAGTGATCCTCGGGAGGGCAGGCATAATCAGGATTAGCAGGATGACCAATCAATCTCTTGAATCTGGGAGGAGGAGATTGACGGTACTGTTTCATTCTTCGCATTGTATCTGCCTTCATGTTATCCAGCTTAAACTTATCATTCTCATCATTAGGATCAAGCACCAAATCTCTAATAGCGTCATTAACAAACAGTTGAACAAAACGTGGATACATCAAGAACTTCACTCATCTTTTTCATGGAATACAATTTTCTTTCATATGATCAAAGATGAATTCAGAAAAATTGTAATGCTTGTTCAGGATAAGTGCAACAAATGCTGATTGTAGTGCAATACGACATTCGTCAAACCCACTCTTACGTCCACCAAGGCAATGAATAAGAACATGAAGTAAATACTTTTATTGGGGACACAAGTATGCCTTGTTATACATGGATGAAGTGAGACTGTGAGCATAAAACAATCGCCTAAACAAGCCCTTGATCAGTTCTTTATCAAATTCACTCGGATCATCAATTGTATCATTAAACTGTAGCACTCTTCGAACTATTTCAACTGAGACGATAACTGGTTTGTCATTTACCACAGCAGTTATATGGTCCTCAACTTCTACATACTAAGCAGTATTCCAGAATTGATGAACTATGCTGAATCTAATATCCAGATTAGCAGTAACCGCGTAATGGATACGAGATTGTCGTAGAAATGTCAGCATACCACCAAAGACATCCTCATCAGGAAAGTCTGTATCAACAAAAGCACACACATTGTGTCGAGGATCATAAGGAAGTAAAGGAGCTTCCTCAGCTGGTTCACCAGCATCTTGAACTTGTTGTGCATCCTGAACTTATGGTGGTGCATCAATAGGAGGGTCATGTTCCATGTTATCAGCCATAATCCTGAATAAATAATACTGTATATTAGGAATGTGGAAGTCTAGAAACCACACAAGTGTTATATACTTTAAGTAATTAGATGTAAACTATATATAAGTATGGTTTAATCCCGTGTGTATAATTAATATATCGACACGATTAGACCTTTGGAATATTATATTAATTTACAATATTAAATTACATTAATTATTTAAATAATTTTAAAATGTCATTCGTTAAAACACAGTCTGATTCGTTACAGAAGTATAACGATCAACTGATTCGCTATCAAGTAAATATATAGGTTCCCTGGACGGATCGCACGAGATATATCGGTCTACTCAGGTGCGGAATCCCAGCGTAGATCGTTACGAGTATAGAACACAAACCAAACAAACACACGAATAACCGAACACACGTTATATATTATAACTCAAACACGTGACGTAATATCACTGTTACAGAATCTCGTCCTCACGTTACAACGAACTCGAACTACTGAAACGAACTTAAACGACTCACCCAAACCAAGCCGTAAGCTAGGTATATAAATACACGACAACTTCGCCTGGCATGTTCAGGCGATGTTGTCAGTAACTTCGCTTGACTAACAAGTTCGCCTGTTAAGCCAACTTGTCAGTAACTTCGCTTAAACATACAAAACATAATTAAACATTACAGACTCGATTACAGACACTAGATTATGAACTACTGACACTATGCACCAACAAAATATGTTAACGAAGAAGAACTTAGCGAATTACTATTAAAAAGAGCGAACTACCCTCTAGTTCGTTATAAATGAACGAATTTAATTTTGATTCTTTAAATAAGTCATTCACTAATCTAGTTCGTGTAAATTCTTAACGAATTGGACACAGAGGAGTTCTAATTCGCTAAGGTTAATGAATGGTCAATGAATAGACTTAATATTTGACTCTTAAAGTCAAAATTAATCAAGAACACAGACGGTCAAAGGAGCAAAACGAAAATCAGTTACTCCATAATTTACGATGAGTAGCCAAAAAAATGACTCGATGAGTCTCGGAAACTCATAGCGAAGCCAATAATACCGGTTGTGAGGTTCTAAATCAACAAATTAGTTAGGTTATTAAGGACATGAACAGTTCTTAAACCCCTGAACTAACAATCAATCAATAAACCCGGCATTCAATAGGCAAAATCTGATTAAAGATCACCAAGGGTGTCGGAATTACATTCCAATCAAAAAGATAACAACATTAAGTGTATAAATAGAGTATGAAGCTGATTAAGCAAGGTTTCAGAAACCGTAAAAACCTTGATATCAAAATCAACTAATTACCCTATCAAAGATGTATTGTTTTTGACGAAAATCACAAAGAAACAACCATCTATACCTTATGAACACAATGGTATATTCAGAAGTTCGAATATCGATGGTCGAAAATTTATGAAAAATTTGAGCAGGGTAACATTAAGAGTAAGGAAGAAAGGAGAATAGTATATGACTTTCCGTTTCACGCCGTCCTATATACCCAGTCCTTACACGCTTCCCCATGTATGAATCAAACAGATTCGTTAAAAATTTAAATTAACGAATTAGAATCAATTCGTGTTTTGATTCGTTAAAAATGTATAACGAACTGTAGAGTTTCGTTATAGAGTGCGGAAGCGAATTAAGAGAACGAACTAGACTTTAGTTCGTTAAAGCAACACTCTAATTCGTTATCCATAATTAACGAATTAAACGTTATTTAATTTTAACTTTAAATAAAATAAACGATGAATTAAAATAATTAAAGAATTAAGGAATTAATAAATTTAAATTAATTAACTTAAATAATTTCCGAGACCCTTTATCCCGATATTTGAATACTTTAAACTCCGTTTCATTTTTTTTGAAACTGATAAATAAATTATTAACTAATATGTAAAAATGAAATGAAAAATATTTTTTGGTATTTTGTAATATAAAAAGAATGTATTTACATGAAAAGAATCCGAAACAAGAAATATAAAATATTTTTGTGTTTTATATATGTTTTTCAAAAGCAGTACATATTTTTGTGTTTTTGTTGAGTTTGAGCAGAAAATCATATTGACCAAATTGCCCTTCCATCACAGTTTTATATTTCAGCGATATTATGACTGGTGTTAAGTCGGTCATTGGTATTGTTGTCCACTTAAATCTAATAACAAACTTTCAAGTGTTTTTGTGATATGATTAATGGTTCAATTAAAGCACAGAATATCAGAAACTATCAGCCTCTAATCTCGGTTCAAGCTTAATTTGATTTTTGACATATCACCCCAACTTGACTTAAACCATTATATTGTTGATCAAAATTTTGAATTTTATAGAAATTTCTGAGCAATGCATTGATTTTCTTTTACTATGAGTGAGTATGCATGAGTCCATCTGTCGGCTTACATACATCGTATCCCCTGGGGTCCGTTTCTTAAAGGTATTAAGACGCATGCAAGGGAGGAACCATGTATGACTAACAACAGATTTTGATCAAGTTAGTAATTTAGATTGTACGAAGTACAGCAGTGATCAATTTTAATGACTTTAGCGAATGAAATATTCATTTTTATGAATACCCAGATGATTAAGCTGCAAAAAGACTCACAGTGTCCAGAATCTCAATGATTGTTATTTGCTTTATTATATTTTTGGTGATCAAACAATTATAAGGCTTGAGAATGACAGGTTATTACATTTCTGCCATCCTCACCGAGACTTTTTCTAAAGACTAACACCTTTTTCAATTTGGCATTTCTTTAGGTTTATATCACATACTTTACTCTACTTGTTTGTTTTAAGACCTACCAATACACCAATGATTAAGCACACATTCTTTTAAGCTTATTTCTTGCTGGAGTTGGGGTCAAGATAGTCAATGTACTATCATTTTCTCTTTTTGCTTCAAAAACTCAAAATTTTGAGGAGGATAAAACAAGATAAAGATAAATTTAAATAAAAATAGCACGAGATCATCGAACTGCAATTTAAGTAAGAGGTTCACTTCACTGCTGGTATGCTTTAGGACTCTTCACTGAATGACGACTGACTAGCGGATTCAGGGAACGAAGATGGCCCTCTACCTACATCTATACTGGACTCCTGACTGTTAAGAAACTTTTGCTTTTTGCCGAGGGAGAAAGGCTTCACTCAAGGTGATAAGTGGAAATACTCACCGAACACGTCCAAAAAGTCTCGTAACAAGGCTAAAGGGGCTTGATTCAAGTCCTCTGGGTCGTCCACTAAGTGAGGTCACATTGGGAGAATTGGGAAGAGAGAAGGTCAGCCTCCCACTATGTGAAAGAAGAGCTTTTCTCACATATTTACTTTCGCCCCAGTTAACTTAAGTCAATAGATAAATGGCTAACATATCAATTCAACAAGTGAATAATAGGACCAAGACATGCAAGCATGCTTCACAAACTTAAATAACTGACATAATTTTCAGCGAGAAAATAGTCTAAAAACGCATAACGAACGCCCCAACTATTTTCATTATGAGGTAAATGGCTATCCTGATGATTCTCAAGGAACTATCAGGACCAAACATACACAAGTATATGTCCTTCGAATGTAAATAGTTGACATAATTTTTCAGCAAACGCATGCAAAAATCTTTTTGGTTTTTCTCTATACATACATAAAAACACAATATTTTTGTCTTTTTCACTATTCTTATAAACAAAAATAAACTTCACAATCTTTTTGGATTTTCGGATTTTTCTGTTCAAACTGAAATCACAATCTTTTTAGATTTTCAAATTTTAAAATGTTTTTGGATTTTCAAAATATTTTTAAGAAAAACAGTAAAGAAAAGAAATCACAATATTTTTGATTTTTTTCAAAATTTTCTAATGTTTTTGGATTTAAAATTTTTTAAAATTTTTGGGTTTTATCTATACAAATGAAAAAGCACAATATTTTTGTATAGTTTTTCACCCCCTAAAATCAAAAATAAATTTTAAAAGAAAAATGACAGAAAATAAAGATAGTCATCCTTGTTGAAGGATATCAGCGAGGGTATTCAATCCATTTAAACCAAGCGGAAATTGAAAACGCATTTTGTCAAAAGATTTGGTAAATAGATCGGCTTTCTGAAAGTCAGTATGTACTTTCTCAAGGTCAATTAATTTCTTCTCAAAGCAATCCCGTATAAAATGATATCGAATTTCGATATGTTTTGTTTTTGAATGTTGCACGGGATTCTTTGTTATTGAAATTGCAGCAGAATTATTAATCAAGATAGGAGTAGTAAGAAACTTCAAACCATAGTCGCGAAGATGTTGTTGTTTCCACAAAACCTGTGAACAGAAACTCGAGGGTGCCACATATTCAGCTTCGGCGGTTGAAGTGGAGACCGTTGTCTGCTTCTTACACTGCCAGGAAACAAGCCGGTTTCCTAAAAATTGACATCCTGCAGTCGTTGATTTAAACTTGATCTTGCAACCTCCATTGTCCGAGTCTGAGAAGGCAGTAAGCTCAAAGTGATCGTCTTTGGGGTACCACAACCCGATGTCTGGGTTTCCCCTTGGATACTGAAGTATTCGCTTAACCGCAGCTAGGTAAGTTACTCGTGGACTTGCTTGAAACCTAGCACAAAGACAATAAGCAAACATAATGTCATGGCGAGAAGCCGTTAGATACATTAAAGAACCGATCATTGCACGATAGAGGGTAGGATCAACGGTATCCTCCAATTCATCCAGTGATAAATTGTGACCCACGGGGAGAGGAGTTGAAGGAATTTTTCCGGCTTTGAATCGGCTCAAGACATCGTTCACATACTTAGTCTGATGAATAAAGATTCCGTTTGCAGACTAGTGAACTTGCAACCCTAGAAAGAAATTCATCTCTCCCATCGAGCTCATTTCGAACTTCATTTGCATGGACTTCTCGAACTCCTTACACAACATGTCGTTTGTAGACCCAAAGATAATGTCGTCGACATAAATCTGAACTAGGAGAAGATCATCACCAACAGTCTTATGAAATAAAGTGCAGTCGACAGTCCCTCGCTTGAAGCCGTTATCAGTCAGATGGTCGGCGAGCGTGCCATACCAAGCTCTCGAGGCTTGATGTAGACCATACAGGGCCTTGTTTAATCGGTAAACTTGGTCCAGATAATCAGGATCTTCAAAACCAGGAGGCTATAAAAAAAACACTTCCTCGTGTTGTTCACCATTGAGAAAAGCACTTTTAATATCCATTTGATAGACCTTGATATTCTTATAAGCAGCATATGCCAGGAAGATTCGAATCGACTCTAATCTTGCAACTGGAGCATATACTTCTGTGTAATCAATACCTTCTTGCTGATGAAAACCTTGCACCACCAAACGTGCTTTGTTTCTGACAATCACCCCTCGATCGTCTTTCTTACACTTAAATACCCACTTAGTCGGAATAGCTTTCTTGAATCTAGTAGGTTTTTCGATTAAGTCCCAAACACCCAACCTTGCAAATTGCTGTAATTCTTCTTACATAGCTTCTACCCAAGAAGGATCTTGAAGAGCCATACGAGGCGTTGTTGGTTCAAATTGAGATAGAAAGCAAGTGAATTTAGCAACATTTACAATTCCAGAGGAATGTAAGTCAGCATAAGCACACAATACGTTATTCTCACTTGACGAAGCAACTTGATGACGTGTTTGTACACCAACATCAAGGTCTCCAATGATGTTTTCCTGTGGATGACATCCATGAATCCGAAGAGTGGGATTCTCAGGAACAACAACATTATCAAATAAATTAGTATAATGTTCACCAAGTTCAGGAGATGAAACATTATCACTGTCAAGTACAATAACTTGATCTTCAGTTTGATCATCATCAAAAGAAGAAGATAAATTATCAATAGTAACTAGAGAAACAACTTGTGGTTCTTCAGTTGGAACATCAGGTTGAGCTTTAATATCATTAGAACTTGAAAATATTGGAATGGCCAATTGATCTTCAAAGTATGCTCGAACCCGATCCTCATCGATGTGTTCAGTTGAAGAAGTAAATGAATTAAATAAACCATCATAGTCAAACATCCAGTCGGGACCTTTCCCTTGAGGAGGAGTAGTGTACTTTTAACAATCCACATGATACCATTCCTCAACACAACCAGAAGTAAAATTAAATACACGTTTCTTTGGGGATGCATATCCCAAGAAATAACCTTCGATAACTTTTTCTTCAAATTTACCCGCATCGTTCTTCAACATTTTACACGGACACCTAAACGGTTCCAGATACTTTAAATTAGGCTTTTTATTGTTCAAAAGCTCGTAACTTGTCTTTTTGAGTCGTTTAATTGTTAAAACCCGATTAAGAGTATAGCAAGCTGTATTCACCGCCTCATTCCAGAATTGGACGGGAAGCTTAGAATCAGCAAGCACGGTTCTTGTAGCTTCAATCAAGGTTCTATTCTTTCTTTCAGCAACACCGTTTTGTTGAGGTACATAAGGTGCACTGTATTCTCGGTGAATTCCTTTTTGAATACAAAAGAAATCCAATACAGTGTTCTTGAATTCAGTTCCATTATCACTTCGAATTCTCCTCACCTTTTGTTTGTATAGTGATTCGATCTTAGTGATAAGGTTTTGTACCAAAACAGGCGTTTTATTTTTCAAACTCATAAATAACACCCATGAGTATCTTGAATAATCATTGGTTACCACAAGACAATACCAATCCCCAGGGATACTCGCACGATTCACGGGACCAAACAAATCCATATGGAGTCATTCAAGAGAAGTATCAATGGAATTCAATAACTTAGGGGGATGAGACTTTTTCTTCTGCTTGCCCTTCTTGCATGCAATGCAGTGATCAGATAAATTAAAGTTCTTCAACGAAACACCCTCAACTAAATCATTAGCCATTAAATAATTCATCTTTCGAACATGAATGTGACCCATTCTACGATGCCATAGAATAGAATCCTTCTCGGTTGCTTTAGAGACAAAACATGTTTCAATAGATGTTGATACTTTAGAACTCATATTTAAGACATAAATATCATTTGATCGTGGTGATTGCATGACAACCATGTCCTCGGGAATCACGTATCCTGGTTTCAAGTTAAGACACTCTTTATCAGTAAATACCGTGGTGTACTGCTTATCGCAAATTTGCGAGACACTTAATAAATTATGATCTACCTTGTAACAGTAGTTAACTTTCTCAAAAGTAATATGCCCATTCGAAACTTCACCTTCTTGTGTAATCATACCCCCAGAATTCCCAGCAAAAGCCACATAACCCCCTTGAATATTTCTCACATTTGATAAGAGGTTGAGATTTCCAGTAATACGACGAGAACATCCACTATCCATTATCCAGTTTTCACCAGAAATGGTCTTGGATGTACCCTACACATAAAAGAAAGTGATTAGTTCACAAAGGCAGCTAGGCCTCTGTCTTGGGCACCTTTTGGTTTTCTTGAGAAATTTTAAACTTAGCAGAATTCAACTGTTGTTCAGCCACTTGTGAATAAGTTACCGGCTTCTTAGACTTTCGTCTTAAGTAAGCTGCTCGAACCACATTTGAATTTTCATTCTTGCATAACGGTGCAGTTGGAATAAACTTGGGTTTTACTTGACCATGAGTCTCATTAACATGAATCACCTTTCGAGGCTTCACATTAGAAAATATAATATGTGTATCATCCTCAAACGACATTGGTCGTTTCAAGATCTCCTTTATCACAGGATCGGTTTATAATGATCCTTGACAAAAGGATAGAGATTTTGAGTTTTCTGTTGACCACAGTTTCTCACCATATGAACTTGTTGACCACACAAAAAGCAACTTCGCATGTCAACATGACCATGTTGAGGTCTGGCAGAAACATATGCAACCGAAGGTTGATACTTTACATTTTCAGTGAATCGTTTGGCCAAATCATCAGAAGTGACAGACTTCTTTTTCTATAAAAATCAAGGTTAGATCAATTGGAAAAACTTTTCAATGTATCTGTTCCAGTTGATTTGACAAACTGAACCCTTTTAGCTTGTTTTAACAATTGTTTTGCTTTCATTACCGGGTCTGATGAGTTCGATGTTTTGCCACAAACATATTGACGTTCCAACTCTTTCAACTTGTCAGTTTCATTGTAAAAGACACTCTCAATCAGTTCTGGTTTAATGATACTAATCAGAATATCTTTTTCAGTGAACATAGTACTCATGCCTTTTAACTTAAAAACTCTAGCAGATGATGGCTTAGAACTAGGAGGATTAATGAAACGCATCAAGTCCTCATCAGAAATTTTTGGTTTTTCTGATTTCTTTGCCTTCACAGGTTTAACTTTCACTTGTTCTGCCTTTGTCACATGAGGCTTGTGTGAACCATACACAGCTTCCTCAAATTCATGAGGCTCGCAAAGAATATGATTAGAACTAGGAATGTTCTTATTCTTGTGTATAACCTCTGGTTCAAACACATCCTCAATAATTACTTTGTCAACATTCTCAAAAAAGACTTTGTTGCTTTCAACATGATGTTTTGGAGGAGCAAATTGGGTTTTAACAGTTTCAAATTTAACAGGTTTAGGATTTTCTGAAATTACAGGTTCTTTCACAATTACCTATTCTTCCTTTTTAGCAAAAGGATTAATTTTATAATCATTGTGAAATGGTGGAGGAATTTCAACAAAACCTATTCCTTTCTTAGAATCCTTTTGTTTTCCAAATACTTCAATAATTTCATTTAACAAGAACGAAGAGTTTCGAAATTTACCCAGTTTGTTCTTCAACTCAAGAACCTCATTCTCAAGCTCGGTTATCTTTGAACGATGTTTCAAGATTTCTTGAATCTTTTGGTCATTAATTGTCACTTTTACAGATAACTCAGATTTAAGATCATGGTTACTTGTCGACAATGCTTTAATCTTTTCTCGAGATCTCAATTATGATTCAAGAGATTGTCGATAAGTATCCTTCAGAGAACCAATTTCTCTCACTAGAATATCATTATGATTCTTTAAATATTATAACTTAGATTTGTTAGATTCACATTCAACACATGTTACCTTAACAGATGAAGTAGCAGAGATAGAATGACTAACCTCATTGATCTTTGCCATGCAAGCAAACACCGTTGGAGGCCTGTCACAAGAATCGTCAGAATCAGATCCAGAATCATTGTCAGAAGACATCTCACTTCCACTTGCATCTTGAAAATATTTTGTTAGCCCAAATATAGTCAAATTAGGTTGAGTATCATTACACAACAGTCGTTGTGACCAATCATTTCCATCAGCTAACATTGCCTGTGACCCAGGAGTAGATGGTTTCTTTTCAGCATCACTACCTCGTGGTGTAGAAGAATTTTGATGTTGACCACGAGGACCGGTATACTCCTTTTTCGGTTTATCACATTCCTTAGCAAAATGCTCGAACTCTTGACAATTATAACATTTCACTTTTAACTTGTCAAATACCAATTTCTTATTCAAGGCGGGAAGATCTTTACCAGTACTTTGCATGAATCTTTTAACCTTACGGACGATCATAGCCATGTTCCACTTCAAATCCATAATCTCTAAATCATCTGGATCAATATGATCATAATCCTCATCAGTTAGATCACTTGTGGCTATCTTACTACTCACCAAGTTTTCATATGAAGACTTGAAGGCTGTTAGAAAAGCAAAATTTTGTTCAGTTTCCTTCATGTTGACACTAGGTGATGAAGAAAATGCATTAGTAGTAGTTGAACTTCCAGAACCACCAGATGATCCAGACTTACCAGCAGTGTAAAAACATGCTCTTGGATCATTAAAGATAGCTGATTCATTTTCACTAGCGGCTTGGGTAAGGAAAGCAGTTATCGGAGAAATAATTGAACTTAGAGGCATACTTCCACCATAGAAAGCTGGATCTTGACTTTCCTTGGAAGAATTCTGACACTTAAGATCGTATTCTCGTGCTTCAATCTTTTACAAGAATTCAATTGCAGTCAAATCTTCATTCAAGAAATAGTTATTTTCTTTCAGAACCATTAAAAATATAGAATAAGAACTTGGTAGTACACTCTTAATAGTATCAATCTTATCCATCTCAGCAATTAAATGATTAAACCTGGTAATCATCTCTTCAACTGTTTCACCCTTCATTAAATTAAATTTCTAAATTGAAACTTAAGCATCACCTTCTTACTCTCAGCTGCATTTCCCATACTTCGCATACGGAGATGTTGGAATAAAGAAGCACATCTCTTTATATTACCTACTTGGTGAAAAATATTTTCGGGTAAAGCCATAGTAAGAGTAGAATAAGCCTTTATCTCGATCTCTAATACTCTCTTCTCTTCTTGTGAATATTGAGAAATAGTTTTTGGAGTAAAACCAATAGTGTCATCACGAATCATTGGTGCAATATATACCTCATCTAGGCAATAAGAGCAATCAGGATGAACAGAACCCAAGTGAGCACGAAAACGGGGTTCCTGTTTAGCAAAATCGCTAAATTCATCAAACGTGGACACTTTGAATGTGAACCAATCTCGGTGTCCAATTGTAGCATTTGTTGCATCAACATATTTTGAGAAGCTAGTGCATATATACCAGCCATTTTTGTAAAAATTTCAAACTCTAATGATTAAAGATTAGCTAACGAACTGTGAACAATGTTTAGCGAATCACACTTTAACGAAGTAAAGTGTGATCAAGTAACGAATTGGAAATAGTTTTGACGAATTAGATGAGCAACGAATTAGATGGTCAACAAACAAGTCAACGAACAAGTCAACTAACGAATTGACTAACGAATTGACTTAGTAAATCACTAAGTGCAAGCTTAGCGAATTAGAGAATTCCTGTAACGAATCACTAAGAGATCCTTAGTGAATTAAATAACGAACCAGCTACAGTTGATTAACGAATCAACTTATAGCGAATCAGGTTGTTACAACCGTTTGTAACAAACCCTGACACAAAATGACACGTGGCAACGGTTATTATAACACAACTCCCAAGGTAGACGCGTTTCACACGAAACAGTTGGACACGAATTGGATTGAGTAGAGAACATGTTAACGAATCAATCAAGAACCCATAACGAATTGGTAAATTTGATAACGAATCTCAGTGAATGTGTTAACGACATAAGTAGAACACTTAACGAATCAACACTGTATTCAAATCTTCAAAGAAGATTTCCAGATTTTCTGGAAATGAAGAACACACAAACCCAGAAATCCAGAACCAAAAATCTGTAATACTAACTCTAATTTCAACCAAATCGCACAAACAGACGATCAAAACACTCGGAATCACCACGCGAATTCAATTCAACCATATTCATAGTTAAGTTAACCAATAATCAAAACCAATTTGACCAACAACTTGTCCCTGTTTTGGCCAAAAAGAGATCCAAAACTCAATCCACACAAACACAATTCAATCCCCAATTCCAAATCACAATAACTTCCCAATACCTTAATAATCTCATATCCAATCCAATTTAGCCATAATCAATCCAAATCAAGCTAAAATTGAATCAAATTCAAACCATAATCAAACTTATACCAAACTCAAGAATAATAAACTTAATAATATCTATAAACAGTAAATTCAAGCGTAAACAAGAGCACCGAAAGCATGCTCTGATACCACTTGTTTGAACCTTTGAATTAACACTTAATAATAAACAGATCTTAGATCTGTATGTATACGACTAATTTTAACTCGGATCTAGCTCATAGTTGCGTTTGATTATATGTTATATATATATATAGATAGATTATCAGTAGTAGTATGTGTATGTATGTATAATATTAAGATGAAGATCGAGAGGGATTGGACAGGGTTTCGTTTCTTAACTCTCAAAACTTATATAACTTGTGAACAAAGTTCACTATATATAGGAAGATGGACCTAGTTCGTTAACATCCCCTAACGAACTAGGATCCACTTCATTACATACATAAAAGGATAAATAACTTAACGAATCATCTCCTGATTCGTTAAACATCCTTAACGAATCAGAAAGATATTAACCTAGGCTAGTTCGCTAAACATCCTTAGTGAACTAGACTCATGCATTAGCGAACTACAATATAACTTAATTGTTTATTACATAAAACAAAAGACAAATATGTTAATAAAAAATACAAAGACTCGAGACGCAAAACTGTGCACTAACACAAGTAAGTCTAATCAAATCTAATAACGCAATCGCCAAGAGTCCC
The DNA here is from genome assembly GCF_021521415.1 of Bidens hawaiensis. Lineage (NCBI taxonomy): Eukaryota > Viridiplantae > Streptophyta > Magnoliopsida > Asterales > Asteraceae > Bidens > Bidens hawaiensis. The sequence continues at coordinate 65,726 of NW_027497043.1, read as the reverse complement.
CGGCAACGGCGCCAAAAACTTGATGTGCTAAAAGAAGTCAGATAAAAATACGCAAAGCAAGACACTAAGTAATACTCTAGACTCTTAAACTTAACTTAAACTACTAACCGGCAAGTGTACTGATCGACTCTAGTACAGCTAAGTAAGTATGGATATCGAACCAACGAGACTCTTTAAATTGCGTAACTTGCTTATTAGACTCGACTAAAAGATACGACTTATTTATTAATATTTTTTAAGGCAGATTTTTAAACTAAATACTATTAAACTAAAATTAAAAACTAATTAATTAAATAATAATAAACTATAATGATTACTTAACCTTAAATGATTATTATATTAATAAACTCAAAACCCTAATTAATTAAAATATGAATAAACTAATAAATTACTTAGATTAATTCAGATGATGAAAATAACTACCTAGGCTAGAATCCCCTAAGTTATGGCTATCAATTAACTAGAAAACTTAAGTTATGGAATTAGGATCGTAATATAAACCATTGAAAGAAAAAACCCGAACAGGACCCTTGACCCTTCAAGAAGACACCTATGAGTTTCTAACAAGTTTTAAGACACATCACTTTTAAAAATTAAACTTCCTTACGGTAATTTAATTGTTTATGTTTAAGTATATTTATGGTGAAATCCTACCAAACAGCGTGAAAATCAAAGATAGCTAAGTAGACTCAACTAACTTAATAGACAAAGTTGACAATCAAACCTAGACGGACTCCTTACAAAGAACTAAATCTAACAATCCTGACCAACAAAGATCTATCAATAACCTATCACCTTACAGCTTTCTAGGCTAGTAGCTCCCTTTTATTTATTTAATTGGTATTACTATTTCAATGATCTTATTCGAATTCAATCACAAACTAGTCAAGAACACATAGTAAATGACCTAACAAAACCCTATCCTATGAAACAATCAATAAGGGTAATGTGAAACAATAAACCTAAGCAAATAAAACCAAGTAATCATATGCATCAATTTCATCAAACTCAACAATTTACTTCAAACATAAAATCCATAACAAAAAGAAATCCCAATCAAAATCAAACCAAATAAAGGTTCATCACGACCTAGGTAATTTATAAAGTTTAGCCTAGCATCATGTATTCAAAATCAAACAAATTAGATAAATAAGAAAGCATGGTGAAATAACAAAGAACGGAAAATCAAAGGTGATAAAACCCGTAATCTTCACTCTTGAACGTATATCTCTTCACCGGATGCTCTCTTACCTTCAAAACCGCCAAGAAACTCGAATAATAGCTCTCGTAAACTCCAAATTCATCTGGTGGCTATAGGGTATTGTTCAGGTTAACGTTAGGGGTGTTTCTTTACTGAAATAGGGCATAAAACTGAACAAAAAACGAAAACTTTCTCGAAACAAAGGGTCTAGGCGCCGTGCGGCCATGGTGTGCCCCTATGGTCTCGCGGCGTGGTGCATGGGACTAGGGGTCCGGTCAGACCGGCCTGATCTTACCGGTTCTCTTTCCGGTTCCTTCCTGATGCATTTCGGCTTCTCGTATTTGGTTGTTTTGACTCGTTTTTCGCCCTTTCTTAGCGCAATCAACTCTGGAAGCCTACAAAACATAATAATGTTAGTAGTATACAAATCTTGACTAAAGACGAACAAAAACTAATTAAATATTAAATAAAATATACAAGGGAAACATATATATAACATTATATCAAACTCTCCAGTTCAAAATAACCAGTTTCATGGGCGTGATGACGAGGATGCACCATCACACATTAACCGGCTCTACCGCATTCTAAAATCTTTTAATTTACATGGTGCTACTGAAGATGCTATTTTCTTACATCTTTTTCCTTTTTCACTTGCTGGAAAGGTGGCTCTCTAGCTTGACACTCAACCACTTGGCACATTCACCACTTGGGAAGCACCGCGCTCAGCTTTTATCAAGAAATAATTCCAACCTGCTTAAGCAGCTCATCTGCATGATCAGATCCACTCTTTTCACATGGAGCTGAATTAACTATATTGTCATGCTTGGGAGCGCTTTAAGATCTGATGTCTCATTGTTCACAGAATGGTCTCACCCCATGGGCTCTCATTGAGAAGTTCTACAATGGGTTGGACTATGAAATCCAAGTTCGTTTCGACACGGCTACGGGAGGAAATCTGATGGCTAAGAAAAATGTCACCAAATGTAACGAGATGTTTGAAAGCTTTGCTCAATCAGAATACGCCAAAGGGCCACATCACGGTAATTCCACTCCCGTCACTAGTACACCCTCACCTTCTCGGGGGTGTGCAACAGGTCAATTTGGATACTAATGTGGCTACTACTTTGGAATCATTAATTAGAGAGGTGAAGGAGCTCAAGGCCAAGGTTGACAAATATGAGTTTACAGGGGTGGACATGATACTTTGGAGTGCCCATTGATGAATAAAGAGGTCGATTTTATTGTTTGCTTAAAACAGGTTTCCAAATGCTTTTAACAGTAATTACAATTCGAGTTGGAACACCTACAAGAACCCGAATCAAAGTAACTCAAATTGGCGTCCGTTCGGTGCACCACCTAGCTTTCAAAATACTTATAATGAAGGACAAAGACAATATTTTAATAATAATAATAATAACAATTGTGCTAATGTCCAAAATAATGTGTAGGATTCGAGTGGTGGAATGGAACGTATGGAAGATATGATGAGGCAAATCCTGGAAAAAGATCAGGCTACACAGAAAAAGTTAGTTGAGCACGACCTGCTTTTAAAGAATCAACAATCATCGTTACGTGACCTTCAAAGGTCCATTGGTGATATTGCTCGTCGTTTAAAAGAGAGGCCTACGTGTCATTTTTCAGATATTCCTCAAACTAATCTGGCTGCTCAATTGAAAGCCATCTCCACTCGTAGTGGTAGGGTTTTTGGTCTAGAGAGAGTGAGTAGAGAGGTTGAGAAAGATGGGGACGATGAGTTGGTGGATGAAAAGATAGAGATGGAGGTTCTGGGAAAAGTACAGGATAACACACCATTTATTGAGCTACAAGTAGAGAGAAGCATAGAAAAGAAGCTGGTTGAAGTCCGACCACCACACATCATTGACCATGCCTATGTCCCGTATCCCGCTCGTCTAAAGCATCAAAAGTATACGAGAGAGTACGGACATTTCTCGATATTCGTTGAAGCCCTCCAGCATATGCCTAAATATGCCAAGTTTTTGAAAGATCTTCGTAAAATAAAGGACAAGTTGGAGGAGATTTCGACTGTTCCTGTAACACCCCAAAATATTATATTAATTGAGTCGAGTATGAAACATGAAATTTTGAAACACGTAACTGAGATAATATTCAACCTTGTTAGTACTTAAGTTAATAATGATGAAATATTTATATATTTCCAAAAGTCTTAAACTAGATAACTTATTAATCAAGAGGGATTGAAGTTGTTAAGTTGGAAAGTAGAATCCTTATAAGAGAAAATAAATTATGTGCGTTTGTGTGTTCGATCATCGGGAGAAGAACAAGAGGGGAGAAACCCTTGTTCTTCAAATTACTCAAATCGAAAGGCAAATTGGGTGATAAAACCGTGCATGTGAGTAAGGTTGTGCTCATCTCAACTTGGTGAACATAAAGTATGTTCATATATCTTTAATTGTTAATACCTCAAGATTGAGAGAAAACTAGTTATGTTGAATAACGTGAAATTGAGCATGTATATGTCTTAGAATTACTACATATATCTTGAATTTGGAATATTTTAAGTAAAATTGGTGTTTAGAGATGACACACCCACATGTGGGGGGTAGGTGGTGATATGGGTGAAGAACTCATGTCCTATAATTGTATGAATTATAATTAGTCTAGCTTTAAATGTTAAGATTATTGTTAGACTAAATGAAATTGTGTGTTTTAAACTTGTTGATGTTGAATAATAGAATTTGGATGAGGAACAAGGTGATTTATTTTTAGAAACATATGTTTAAGGCTATGTTATTGACCGCACACCAAGTGTTTGACGAAATACTCACATGAAACTTGAATTGTGCAATATAGTATGAAATCCATCACTTTTGACAGATTTAAATAGTTAATTTGCAAAGCGCGTATCTCACTCGTCGTTAAGAGTTAGAGGGCGGGCCTTATATCGTTGGAAATTTTTATGTGTCTATTTCAATTCATATTTGATCATGAAAGTCTAAATAGGATCGGAAGTTGTCCAAAACAGTAGACCAAAGTGACTAGTCAGGATATAAAACATGCTGACTAGGAATATTTATGCTTCTGTCCTGATTTTTTTGTAAAACTCATATAAAATCATAGAAAAGTAGTTAGAGGGTGTGATTTATATGCTTGAAAAGGTATTTGAGTCCCCTACAATCCATCTTTGAACATGTTGAACCTTTTCGGATGTTACATATGTCAAAATGGCTGATTACAGCAGCGATATAGGAAATCGCTGCACATTAATAAAGATATTAGTAATCGAGAAAACACATAAGATTGCATATACTTGAATTAGGCATGATGAATTGATTGTAGAGAACTAATAAAACTTCATCTGGCATACCTAAAGTGTCTAAAGGACTTGCAAATGGTTTGTATGAGTATTTACACCATTGTATGTAATGATTGGAGAATATACATACATATGAGTAGTTTGACTTTTGAAAGTGAAACTGACCAAATAACTAGTGTTTTGATAAATTTGTAAGAATGAGTCCATAAGATTTTATGGTCATGTTATATCATGACTAACCCGACAATCTTGTGGAATTTGGACAAAGTTTAATCTTGTCAAGCTAGGTGGAGGCTTGGATGAAACGGGTCAAACAAGCTAATGGAGTGCATGGGAGTTCTAGTTAGCAAAGAAAGGTAAGTGATTTTGTTCACTTCAAATTATAAGCTAAAGTTTCTTGTCAAATTGTAATATTGTTTAAATGACTAACAAAAGAATGAAATGTTAAGAAAACTCAAGAAGGGTAGTTTGGGTGTATGAAGGTACAACCCGGGATTGGGTTGTAATCTATAATGTTAGAGACTTGGTTCTAATTGGCCCAAAAGGGTCAAATGAGAACTAAAAACTAATAACCCTAGTATATGGGACAAGGATTTTAACGGTTATCGGGTGTGGTTTATAGACCAAGTTATAAAGGGGTACTATGGGTATATTTGTTTTAAATCACTATTTTGGTAATAACCCGTTGTAAAAGTAAGATATAAAAAGGAGTGTTGAATGAGTATATGCGTGAACGGGTCATACATGTCAAATGGTGAAACTATCACCATTTGAAGTTGATGTATAATGCTTGTCTTGTTGAGAATTGTCCTACAAGTAAACATGATGGTAATAGAATGCGTTGTCAAGTTCTCTAAAACGAGTTACCAAGTATTGGTAACGGGTCATAACTTTGACCCTGCCAGGTACGTGAATTAAATCATGATGTCGGTAAATGTTAAAAAATGACCAAAACGCCCACCGGGCAATGGTATTGGTGAATTTGATATTAACGGGTCATCCAAGGCATATAGAGTCAAACGACAAAGTTAGTGTAGACACTGACTTAAAAATGAATAATGGGGTCGTGAAGATTAGATTTACGAACCATGAAGTTACCGTCTACAATATGGTTGTACTGGAAAAAGGGTAACGGGATAACAGGGAACGGGAAATGGGTGTAAAGGGGCTGCTGGTGCCAGTGTACAATTACTGATTCCGTCCTCATTGGTTTAATCTAAAATTTTAAAACCGTTTAACTCGTACAATTAATCTGAATAAGTAAACTGTTGTATAAATGACTCATGGGGTTGTAGAGGCTATGGTTTTGTGCATGAACGTGCAAATCCTAATTTTTGGTTGTTAATACTAGAATGACAAATAAAAAAGGACAAAAGGGGGATAATACTAAGTAAAAACACTTAGACCCTCTTAATGTTTAAAAAGAAAAAATTGTATAAAGACAATTATAGGGAAAGTATTAATGAATGAGTTAAGTATACTTGTGTTTATTACAAGTAGATGTAAGTATGTATGACTAATTGTTATGGTAAATTTCCATGATAGGTAATAACTTAATTAAAGGACATGGATTGATGGTCAAGCTGTCAAAGAACTAAACACAACCGAACCAACAAGCTTTCGCTATAATAATTCACTTTGAAGACAAAGTCTAATATAGTCTTCGTATCATATAAATATAAAATTTATAAAATTTTCATTACTAGTTATGTATTTCGTGTCATGTTATCACGTCATCCGCCAAAGTTTTAATTAGATCTGGTTTTAAAGTTCTAACGAGTGTATGTTTACGCCTAAAAATGTAAAAAAGGGATAGGGTCTTACAGTTTCACTAAATGAAGAGTGTTCTACGGTAGTTCTTAATAAGTTACCGGAAAAATTACCTAACCCCGGCGTTTTCACCATTCCATGTCTTTTCGGAAGAGACACGATGTGTCAAGCATTGGCCGATCTATGAGCTAGTATAAACCTAATGCCATATTCTTTATATGAAAAGCTAGACCTAGGAGAGCTCACCCCTACATGTATGACGTTGTCTTTAGTCAATCGTTCCGTTAAGTATTCGAGGGGTGTCGTGGAGAACTTGCTCGTTAAGGTCGATAATTTGGTTTTTCCCGCATATTTTGTTGTTTTAGATATGGAGGCCGATGAGAGAGTTGCCATCATTTTGGGTCGTCCGTTTTTACGTACTGCTAAGGAAATAATTGATGTTAAAGATGACTCTTAGAGCCGGCGATGATAGTGCCACTTATATGGCTAAATCCATGAGACATCTGAACGGTCAAGACCGTCTTATTGATCCATGGCATCCAGTTTATTCGATAAAATCATTTATCTCGAGCATGAATACATGTCTTGACAATTCCCATTCGATGAGAGTTAGTGTGGAGGAGGAGCAAGTTCTTTAAAGTTCTAGAGTAATGGTGAAGTGTGTTAGAGAAAGATGTGGTGGTAAGAGAAAGTTTGAGAAGGTTCGTGGAGTTATAAAGAGGAAGAAGAAGATTGATGAATGGTCGGATTGTGATTCGGTATCTTTGAGGGCACTGGAGTTCTACCAGGTGGAGGAATCTCCACTTGGACCGCCAACTGATTTACATAGCATGGTTTCTTGAGTGAAAACTCAAGTGTAGAGTTTGTATATTTTATTTTATTTTTAATTCTATTTTCTTTTAATTTTCTTTGAGTCACTAACGTAGTTTTTTTTTTTGTACTTCGTCTGTGTTTATTTTATTAAAGTTTTGCTAGGTCGAAGAAAGATTGAATGAGCTAGAGACGATCCCCAAGGATGAATTTAATGAAAAAGACAAGTGTGGGGATAGAGTAGCAGTGGAGCCGTATACTTTATGTCTATTTGTTTGCTCCTAATATTTTATATATTTTTCGGTTGGTAAATACTTTAATTACATAATATCTATCAGCTTAATAAAATATATTATTAGATATTGTTAAATTTTTGCCGCTTATGTTCGTGTGTGAGAGAATGAGGTACTTTATGCTGAGCACGTTCGTATTTGTAGGGCATTCATGGAAGACTTTGGCATCATATTTCATATGCATATTACTAGCTAAGTCTTTTCCATTATCTAGCTTATTAACTTTTTATTTTTGTTTTTATTTTTAATTTTTAGGATTTTAGTTTTTTGTATTCCGACTTTATTTTATTTTATTTTTATTTTAAGTAGCCCTTATCCTTGCATTGAGGACAATGCAAAATTTAAATGTGGGGATAGGATATTTGAGACATAGTTTAAAAATAACTTATTATAAAAAATAAAAATTAAAAAAAATAAAAAAAATTGAAAAAGTTTTTAAAAAATTTCCCTTGAATATAATTTATTGACGTTAAAGTGGGAGATGATGATATACTTATTGGAAATTGGCTTTTCAAAATACTAATAATAAGAGATATTATAAAAGAAAACGCACTTAACTTGAGATGTGTCGGTAGGCTCATCTTTGAGAATGAAAGGGCAATTTAATAAAATGGGTAAACAGAAATCTCTTGTGGGTAAAGCATTTTGTCAGTGAAAAATAAGTAATGAAAGGTCGGGTCATACTCAAACATCAATTTTTGGTATGAAATGTGAAAATATTATAAATATTATGAATTTTAAGAATTTGAATACGTTATCATATGATACTTGGGTAGGTTTAACGTTAGAGTATGCCAAGTAGCCGGTGATATAAATCTTACACTGTCTATCTTTAGTGTTTTACATTTCATTGGCGAATGGTTTTATAACCATAATTCTTGTATTTGTGGGATGCCTCGGGTCTGGAGACTATGGGTATGTATGCGGTTTATTCATGTGGGTATTCACAATTCCTAAGTGGGGTTGTGAATATTTAAATAAAGCTAAAAAAGAGCAAACCCGCAGTTATCTGTCGCATAAGTCATTAAACTATGATCACTACGTACTTAAAGTATAAATACACTACTGACTTGATTGGAGTTGTTAGCCACGTGGGGTCCCCTTTCTCGCGTCACATTACCATTAAGAAACTGACCACAAGGGACATGCCACATGTAAACCCTACATATGGATTCATGCATACTCACCTATGGTGATGGGTTCGGGGTATTGCTTGATAACGGGTGTATGTCATGTTATGGGGAACACTAGCAACTAATTAATTATACCTTAATCGTATCTAATAGCTTATTGGTAGACTTTGATGCTTAAGCTTAGGTGGATAAACAATACCCTTGATCGTTTTAACTGTTCATAAAAAAAAGGAGAGAAATAAAAGTTTTAAATCTTCTAATTTTGAGGTTAATGTAACATCCCAAAATTTCTATAAATAATATTTAATATATTATTATTTAAGTCGGAAGAATTAACTGAGTTAGTAGAGTAATAATAATAATAATAATAATAATATAATATAATAATAATAATAATAATAATAATAATAATAATAATAATAATAATAAAAATAAAAGATGGTAGGCTTTAAAGATGGAATTAATTATGGTCTAAAAAGGAAATATGAGCTTAAGGTCCATGGGCTTTAGGGAGTATAAATACCCCTTAAACTATAATCCTTTCCATTTCCATCCATCTCTATACCATAGCCTACACCTTCAAAAACACACACTAAAGCCAAACACTCTCTACACTAATCCTTTCAACGATCCGAGACCAACCGAGAGTAAGAAATGATTTATCTCAGTTGTACCAATATATTAGAGCCCGACACCGCAGCCCCGGGATGCCGTATGAGTCGTTTGGATCTAGATCTAGCTTTATTCGGGTGTTTATTCAACCAAAAACGAGCTTAAAAAAATCAAACCCCATACGGCAGATCTGAACACCCCGAAGCTACCTAGACTATAAAAAATCAAACCCCAATCAACCATGGTGGTTAACGGCTGCAGACGGCGCCAGAATCGAAAAAAAACCCCAAAAACACGTTAAGAGAAAGTTGGTATGCCCGTATGGGCATATAAGTATACAGCCGTACAGTATGGCCATATAAGTGTATGCCAGCGCATAAGTTCATGGTCGTGTAAGTGTACGTCAACGTATAAGTATATGTGTATATGTATGTTCGTATAAGAGCATGGGCGTATATGTTTGTCTCTATAAGTGTATATGCGTATATGTGCATGCGTACAAGTGTATATGTGTGTATGAATGCCCATATAAGTGGAGAAAAGGCGTATTTGTATCTATATGTACTGTATATGTATAGCGTGTATGTATGTACGTATACTGTATATGCATGTGTAGCGTATATATGTGTGTATACCGTGTATGGGTATATTGTGTATGTATATAATGTATGTGTATATATGTAACGTGTATGTATGTATGTCGTATATATATATATATATAACATATATGTATAGCATTTGCGTACGTAAACGATTGACAAGCACTTATATGAGATATGAACAAAAGATATGTAAATAATTAATAATGAAAGGTAACGTTTAAAATGAAGATCTAATTGTTTAAATAATTGAACTTCAGTTTCTGATGAGGTTTTTAATAAAGACTTATTAATGAAGATTTGATTGTTTAAATAATTGAACTTCAGCTTAACCCTAGCCAGGGCTCTGCCCCTTGGACCCCGCGAGGAGCTACCGCCCTTAGAACCTTGCTGCCAGGGGCGCGGCCTCCGGACCTCCGTAGCTAGGGGTGGCAATAACTTAGAAGTATTGTATAGCTAGAAGTAGTTAATTGATACTATGATTGATACACAGTTAGCTGTGCACAGCTCAAGAAGGGCATAACCGTAAATTCAGAAAGAAATCGTTCACAGGTGAGTTTCCAGCCTCATTTCTCTGATATGTTTTCGGGGCTGTGTGCACACTCGATGTGATTAGTCAATACACTTACCTTAATTGGTAAATGTATGCCATATATGATTCATGTAATAGTTATTATTATGAGGATATGAATGAATGCTTGTCGGTGCATGAACAATCTTCAGATATTGCACGTATCGCCAGGGAAGGTGATGGTTAGAAGATTAATGTGAGGGATGTCCAGTGCGTCCATATGCTATATTGTAATTTACTTTACGTGGGTACGTTATATATATTTATTGTACGTGTGGTACGTGTAAGTAGGTGTATGTACAGTGTGTGGGCTCTACGTCTGACATAGTAAGTGAGGATGGCAAATCCCTTTAACTTCTTATGGACATTGACGTGGCTTGTGATAGCGTAGGTAAGGATTGTGGGCCTTATACGTGTTATAGATGATAGAAGTCAACGTAGATAAGGACTGTGGACCTTATACCTATTGTAGATAGGAGTCAGCATAGGAAAGGACTGCGGACCTTATACGTGCTGTAAATGTAATAGCATAGGGGAGGACTGCGGACCTCGTACGTGCTATGGAATAGTTGGAAACATTGGGAAGGACTACGGACCTTGTACGTGTTGGTATGGTAGGATGGTATAGGGAAGGACTACGAACCTTGTACGTACCATGAGTGGTGAACATAGGTAAGGACTGCGGACCTTTTACGTGTTCACGACCTTGAGTATAGGTATAGACGGCGGACTATGAACATACTCTTGGTGGACTGAGTTAAGTGATAGTATGTATGTATGTATGTATGTATGTATGTATGTATGTATGAAAGTATGGTAATAGGATGAGTATGAATATGTATCTTTGGATACGTATATATGTAAGTATGTGGATGCATTGTATGCTGCTCATTAACTAGAACTAACTCAGCGTAGCTGACTTTTAGTATGCACGCAGGTAAATATGTTTAATGAGCTAGCATGAGGATGGCACATGGCATGGATTGAACGGATGGCATCTGAAGATGGAATAAATGATGTTTTAAATATGATGTTTTATGTTATGTTTTAAAGACAAGATTTTAATGTTTGTAATGATGAGTTGAAGTTTCATATTTCACAAAAGTTTTTTAATTAACTCTGATGTGTAGAACTGTGTTTATGAGTAAATTCAACGCCAATGTAGGGCACCGGGACTGGGGCTTTACAGTTTAAGTCAGGTTGGGGTGGTCTGGCCTGGTAAAAGCTGAAAATAAGCGGGTCTTAATTATGCAAACCACTGAGTAATATAATTGTTAGATCTTATTTATTCCGGTAAAGATTAAGGCATGGGTTTAAGTGGACAACAATATCGGTGATCGCGGTTTTGCATTTTTCGGAGCTTTAAATTAATCTATATGTTTTTAAAACTGTAGTTTCCGATTCTAATTCCACTGCATTAGACATTTTCAGGGACGAAAAAAAAAAGTAACTATGGGGATATTTGATATAATGCAAAATATATATGTTTCCCTTGTATATTTTATTTAATATTTAATTAGTTTTTGTTCGTTTTGGTTAGGATTTGTATACTACTAATATTATTGTTTTTGTAGGTTCCGGAAGTTGAAAGTGGTCGAAAAGGGCGAAAAATGAGTCAAAATAGCCAAAACGAGAAGTCGGAATGCATCAGGAAATGAACCGGAAGGAGAACCGGTCGGACCGCCCCCCCTATATTGTGCGTCATGTCGCGTGGCCATGGGAGCCATTCATGGTCGCAGGTGGTGGCCACCATCAGATTCTAGATAGTTTACTCATTTTTGTCAGGTTTTGGCCCATGTTTCACTATATAAACACCCTTAACCTTAACCTGAAGAATACCCTACAGCCACAAGACGAATTTGGAGTTTACTTGAGCTATTATTTGAGATTCTTGATGGTTTTGAAGGCAAGAGAGCATCCGGTGAAGAGTTATATGTTCAAAAGTGAAGATTACGGGTTTTATCACCTTTGATTTCCCGTTATTTATTATTTCACCATGTTTTTTGTATTTATTTACTTTGTTTGATTTTGATTACATGATTCTAGGCTAAACTTTTTAAACTATCTAGGTCATGATGAACCTTTGTTTGGTAGGATATTGATTGGGATTATGTTCGTTATGGATTTTATTAAATTGTTGAGTTTGATTTAATTGATGTGTATGATTACTTGGTTTTATTTTCTTAGCTTTATTATTTCACATTACTCTTGTTGATTGTTTCATAGGATAGGGTTTTGTTAGGTCATTTCCTGTGTGTTCTAGACTAGTTTGTGATTGATATGCATTAAAATCATAGAAACAATAAAATTAATCAAATAAATAAAAGTGAGCTGCTAGCCTAGAAAGCTGTAAGGTGAGAGGTTATTGATAGATCTTTGTTGATTAGGATTGCTAGATTTAGTTCTTCGTAAAGAGTCCGTCTAGGTTTGATTGTCAACTTAGTCTATTAATCCAATTAAATTTGCTTAGCTATCTTTGATTTTCGCGTTGTAAGATAGGATTTCTCCATAAAGATACTTAAACATACACAATTAAATAACTGTAAGGAAGTTTAATTAATAAAACCGGTATGTCTTAAAACTTGTTAGAAACTTATAGGTGTCTTCCTGAAAGGTCAATGATCATGTACGGGTTTTCTTTTAAGGGTTTATCTTATGATCCCAGTTCCATAACTTAATTTTCCTAGTTGAATTGATAGCCATGACTTAGAGGATTCTAGCATAGGTAGTTACTTTCATCATCTGAATTAATTTACATAATTTATTAGTTTATTCACATTTTAATTAATTATGGTTTTAAGAGTTTTATAATATAATAATTAATTAAGGTCAAGGTAATCATTATAGCTTATTATTATTATTTAATTAATTAGGGTTTAGTTTTAGTTTATTATTAATTAGTTTAAACCCCCCCCCCCCCTAAACAATATTAATAAATAGTCGTGTCATTTAGTCGAGTCTAATTTGCTAGTTACGAAATTTAAAGATTCTCGTGGGTTAGATATCCGGACTTACATAGCTGTACAAGAGTCTAGATTAGCATAATTTTAGTTAATAGTTTAAGATTCTAGATTATTACTTAGTGTCTAGATTAGCATAATTTTAGTTAATAATTATTTGATTACTTTTAGCACATCAAGTACGATTGCTAATGGACTACATTTTAGAAATGTGGTGGATTCGATGATTAGAGATCCCATTTACAGGAATTTTCACCAGGTTGTTGTCTCCACTCTCATTGGTTGTTAGTCGGGCCATGAGAAATGCAGCAACCCTGATTTATTCTGTTTATACTGCACGATTGGCCAGCAGGAGGCAAATCAGGCAACGATTCTATTATATTCGATTGCACATGGCCGACGTGAAGAGGGGCAGCGACCCGGTTTCCATTGGGTCTGATTCTTAAAAGGATAGCAGAGCATTTGGGGGTTTTTAGATGTATCTGATTAACTATCTGATAGAGGGGCTGGCCACGGGAGTCATCAGTGTTATGGATGCCCGAAGGTCGGGATGTGTGCTTTTGGGGACCCGCCTCATTGGAGGAGATGTGTCATGGCCTGCAGGCCCCACTACATGTCGGGACATCCGCCGTAGAGGGTTTACAAATGGGGATACCACCACACCATCAGCAGATTGCTCATATAATCGAGCGGCATCCACTACTTCCGCCGCCACTGCAGAAACAACAGCCACTCACTTTGGATACTTTATATCAGCATTAGGTGGCGACGAAGGAGTAGATGTGGGGATATTTCCACAGTTTATTTGATCATTTTTAGGTAGTTCTCCCTGTGACTTTGAGGCATCCCGATGCAGTTGGTGATGAGGCAGGCTGATCTGGCGATGCCATAGTGATGATGAAGAGGAGGAGTAGGTGGTGGTGGTGGTGGTAGTAGCAGTAGCAGCCAGCCGATTATTTTTGGTTTTACATTTTACTTTTCCCTTATTTTTGTTTTTATTTTCAAATCGGTATGTACTTAAATATTATAATATTTGGTGGAAGAATGTATAGGTTAATCGATTAGTAACGTATATCTGACTTTTATATTTGGCTATCTGCCTTTTACATTTGGCTACTGTTTAAAAATTTGTATATTTTGTTGTAGTTCACAATAAACCCTCACGAGACCTTACTCATCCACCCGGACTACCGGGGGGTTTAAAAGGCTTGTTGCAAATGCTAAATGCAACCGTGATTCCTATGAAAGTGATTTAGGTATTTTAACACTTTTAACCGTTTTAATCGTTTAACAAATTTAATTATGAAATTAATTTAACTCGGCTTGGCAATTAAAACTAACAGTTTTGCAAATCGTTTAAAAGACCTAAATTGTTAGTTGTAAGAAGCTTTCTTCTACACTTTTTGAGAGTTTGCGAACACAGTTTAGTCTTTGAAGAAGACGGATTTTTCCAGGCTATTATAACCACACATGTGATACCTATATCAGGTGATTTCGTTTTCATAATTTACTTTGTCATTCTAGTTAATTTGTTACGACTATAATTGTGTTGTTGGTTATGATCATCACATTAGGCTCGTTTTTAAAATTAATAATCAGTAAATTTTAACCCCATCCTCGTTAATGTTCTTTAAAAAGCTAAATCGTTAACATTGAGGAAAATGTTAACCACAAGTGTGGGGATAGGGGGACAATTTAAAATTTTTATTTCCTTATAGTAGCTTTAATGTGCGCAAAATCTGGAATTGTAATTGTTAAATGTTGTTATTAATGTCAAGTTAGAGGTTTTTGGTCATGGTCAGTTTTTAAGCTCTCGAAAGTTTTCTAATTAAATGTTTTTTTTTCAAAAAGGGAAAATGAAAATGGGAACGTTTAGACAAGGATAACGATCCAAGGGGACGGGTACACATGTTTCATACGGCAGCCCGTTTCCTCCCGTATGTGTGTGAGAGTTAGCCTTATTTTCAATACACAAATCACACACACACACACACACATATATATATACATATAAACACAGACACACATGTCATATGAGTGATTTGAGTGTAACCAGTATGTTTCAGGATATCTAAAACTTGTTTGCTTATGGATGATGGGATCTTGATACCACCACCTGTACGGAGAATTAGGAATGTATAAGCTATATATATATTAGCCTTTACAT
Source organism: Bidens hawaiensis (assembly GCF_021521415.1). NCBI lineage: Eukaryota > Viridiplantae > Streptophyta > Magnoliopsida > Asterales > Asteraceae > Bidens > Bidens hawaiensis. Next base: position 50,312 of record NW_027497043.1, on the reverse strand, counting down.
AAATAATACTCCATACGCTACATTATCCTTTAGGAGCCAATTTTGAGCATTTTCCATTTCGTTTGTTAAACCCTACATTACAAATATTGTCGGCCTTAGCCTTTTATTTTAACACTGTGTGATGAAATTCGGTATGTTAGAATTGTACATGGTCAGTTTGTTGAGCATTATAATTAATTCTTTATGTAAATATAATTCTTTATGTTAAAAAATGAGAAAAGTTGAAGAATAAAAAACGTCAGTATTGTTAGTAAATAATAGTCAAATTATAAATTGATTATTTATTTAGTTTGAATAAATTGGGTTTCATCCACCATAAGCCACTAAAATAATTCCTATTCAACAACTGAGCCCTAGCCACAGCAAAAGCCTTTAGTCCTAGTCTTTATGCAACAGGTGGTTAATGGGTGGAGATATGACTGGCTTGCAAGCTTATTACTTTGTGTTCAAACTTGCTACTGAGGGTAGAGAGATACTAGCGCACTTTATGTTGGTCTAGATATTAAACCGAGAGGGGCGATATATTTGTGAGGGGTGTGATCATGGGTGCCTAACCAGAAACAAAGTACTCTTGTTTGGGCGGTTTCATTGTTTTAGATGCATCATTAAATTTGTTTATTGGGTTGTCGATCTTGACATGTAAGTCCTGGAAATTGTATATGACCTTAGACCTTACTAGTATTTGTTGGGCCTAGTTTTGGATGGTTTGTACTTAGTCTAAGTATATTTGGTTTTAATATGTATGTGGGATTGGGCTACTATGTAAGCCGAGAACTCCTTAGAGTTCTCGGTGGGCTTTTGGTTCGTATGGGCTTTGTTGTCTAGTTTCCCTATATATAGTTCTCTAATGTATAGGGTATAGGTTGTTCATTCACTAGTTTATTATTGGTTTTTGGCCGTCTACCAGTTGTTGGACGAGCAAGTATTGTAAGTGCTTAAGCACCCGACGTATCTTAATATACGTGTGTTTTGAAGCAATCTCGTGATTACGCTCTTGTGTTTACTTATGTTCTTGGTTCACCAAGTGTTGGTATTCCGCACCAATACTTGTTTATTGATATCATAATTGTAGTGATCCAGATTCGGGACATACAATTGGTATCAGAGCCTTAGACCTTGTTCAGGCTCGTTATTGTGATATCAAAGATTCAAGAATAGTGTTCTTGGTGGTTTGGTTGTTTTTTTCCGGCGAGAAAGTAACTAGAGAAGAAGAAGACAATTTTGGGAAAGATTTGATTTTGGTTTGGAAACAGATCAAGATCCTTGTTTCTCGGAAGTTTGTTACGAGTTTTGGTGTCAATCTGAGTTCTCTACCAAAACAACCTATTCTCGGCTTCTGGTTGTTATCGGCCAAGTCATTTCTCGGCCACTAGTAGTTCTCGGTCAACGTTTGGTCAAACTTTGTGTTCTCGGTCAAAGACTGGTCAACTCTTGAGTTCTCAGTCAAAGCTTGGTCAAACTTTGAGTTCTCGGTCAATGTCTGGTAATTTTAGTGGTTTTCGGTCAACGAGTGTGGACCTGCTCACAGCCCAGTTAGTTATTTGGGCCTGTTTGATTTGGACTTGGACTTTTAGTTTGGACTTAAGTGTTAATTGGACTTAAAAACAATTTTTAATCTAATTGAAATGGCCCATTTAACAAATGGTAGCAATTCAACCAACTCATCACTTCATCAAGAACTTGATTCCATCATGGGAAATGCCACTCGTATACCCCATCTCTTGTCTCATGAGGGGTTCAGTGAATGGAAATTTCATTTTGAACATTATGCCAAGATGAAAGATTCCAAAATTTGGAAAAGTATTGTCAAGGGACCTCAAAGAATCATGTATCAAAAGGATGGTTCTTATGAAGTTCTCGTGAAACCAGTTGCTCAGTATGACGATGATGATTTTTCTAAATATGAGGAAGATGAGATAGCTTTCTCCACTCTAACCATGGCACTCTCACCTGAGATTGCTCTTCAGTTTAGAGAACTTCAATCTTCTAAAGAGTTATGGGAGGCACTAATCGAAGTATATGAAGGGAATGAAGATATGAAGAGAAGTCGCCAAGATCTGCTGCGACAAAAGTTCAATATGTTTAATCATGTTTTGGTAGAGACATTGGAATCCCAACTTCAAAGATTTATCTCGCTTGTGACTGAAATGAGATCAGCAGGGATTTATCTGCAAAATTCAGAAATAAACAACAAGCTGGTGAATTCATTGCCAAAGAGTTGGGACATGAATGTTGCGGTTATCAAAAAGACTAAAGATCTCAACAGAATGGGTATGACTGAAATGATAGCCACTATTAAAGCATGTGACATGGATGATAAGCAGCGGGCAATAAATCATACAAGTTCTTACAGTGCAGCTGGATACAACGTTGCCTCCAACAGTGATCTTATTTATCAAGATAGTTTCTCAATGTTCAAGCCTACTCAACAACCACCTCAGGGAAACTTCCAGATGTTCTCATCCACTCTAGGTCAATCATCATCATCCAACTCGCCCAAACCAGCTCCATTATTCTTCACCAAGTCTGGACAGTCTTCAAATGATACTGGAAAAACTACTCACGCTCCAAGTCAAAACTTCAGTCAGATCCCTAACATACCAAAGGAGACTCAAGAGAACATAGCTCTGATGGCTGGATTCATGAATTGTTATAATGCATTTTATGCTAGAGACTTAGTTCAACCTGTGGTTACTACTGAACTAGATCAGATCCATCCTGATGATGTTGAAGAAATGGACATCTCGTGGCAAATCGCCATAGCAATATTCCGTGCAAAGAAGTTCACAAAGAGGACGGGTAGAAACAATTGGAACGTGCCTAATAATCAAAAGGTGGGTTTTAACAAAGATACTCTCAGGTGCTACAACTGTCATGAGCCGGGTCATTTTGCTCGTGAATGTACCAACCCAGCTAAGGATAGAAATACGGAAACGGAATTGGTTCCAGTTGGGAATGCCAGATGTGAGGCTGGAGGTAGTTCAAGTAATGGTGAAAGAAGCATGGTTGCTCAACAGTTCTCTTAGGAAGGTCAGATGGTTGCGCTCAACATTGGAAATCAGCCTGCAAACTTCGCCAATGTTGAAGACACTGGAGAAGAAGATGTTACTAAGAAGAAGATCAAGGAGTTTCAATTTGCATATATGGCGTTCACTTCTCCAAATTCATCCGAGGTAAGTTTTCAACCATTCTCTTTAAATTGTGGTGAAAAAATAGAAATGTATAAGCTTTATAACGATAGTCTAAGTAGAGATATGGAGAGAATAAAATCAGAAAACTTCAAACTTAAGAAAAATAAAAAGAGCTTTCTAAACAAAATAGAAGCACAAAAGAAGGACATTTCTAAGCTTAAGTCTGATTTTAGTATAAAAATTTGTCACCACCTAGATGCTAAACAAGAAATTATTGAGTTAACTGCTAAACTGGAAGCCTCCAAGTTAGAAATCTTAAATCTAACTAGTAAGTTTGAAAAGGGTGAACTTGATTTTAAAAAAATTGATGGCTCCAATAATGTAGTTAACTAAATGATTGAGAACCAATTGTGGTGGAAAGAAAATGAAGGTGAGGGAATAGGATACAGTCAAGTTCCCCCACCTTACAATCATAATTATGTCTCTACCCCTGTCACCAAAGAACAAGAAGAAAAAAATAAAAGACATGAAGTATGGTAAACAAGACAAAGGTGATGGGACCAGTTCTGTGAATGTTGGTCCGTCCACTTCATATATGAACGATTCTAATGTATCTAATTCATGTGCAGAAAAAGTAATTGTGAAGGGGTGGACTGATGAGGATGACGACCCTAGTTTTGATTTTGATAATGACATTGTTTCTGATGTTTCTTTAAAACTTCCTGTTTTAAATTCTGTTATTCCGACTGTTTGTGTGGGTGTTTTAAAGAGCAAGGATTCTTGTGTGGTTGAAATTTTGAACTCTAATAATGTGGTTTCTAATAAAACTAAACATTCAAAAACATCTAAGAAATACATGGCACCTAAATTTGTCAAAGAGGGATGCTCTACTGCCAAACAAGGTGATAAGCTCAAAAATGAGAACAGGGGTTCTCGCAAATTTAAGCAGACTGGTCCACACAACCAGTCCAGACAAGGAGTTGCCCAAAATGACTTCTTCATAAAACGTCAAACTTGTTTTAATTGTGGCACTCCTAGTCATATTGCTAGAAATTATCCACATCGTCCATACGTTACCTGTTATGGATTTTATCAAAGGAATATGCCATACATGCCTCATAACACGTACAGGAAAAGATTCAGGCATTATCAGGCTAGTTCCTTTGACGATGATTGGAATCGAAACAAATCTGGCAGGATTAGTCCTCATCAGACCAAACCTAACATGTTTAATAAAAGGTCAAAAAAGGTGCTTCAAGTTCAAATTCTGATATGAACACTAAGTCTAGACCAAAACAGGAGAAAAAGGATGATTCGTTTCCTTCCACATCCAAAACACCAGAGGTTATGACAAACATTCGTACCTATAATGTCAAGTCATACAGACACAAATGGTCGCCCAAACCTCCAGAAAAAGCATCTACAAAATCTATGTTTGACGACCAAAAGGATATGTCACGACAATCTGTGACAACTGTAGATGAGTCAGGGTCACCCAGTGTAACTATGGATTGCGTACCAAAAACTAACTAATCTCGCATCTTGTACAGGGACAGTTATGGAGGAATATCATCAGACCTTGGTATGTTGATAGTGGCTATTCCAGGCACATGACAGGGGACATTACCCAGCTACACGACATTCAAACATTTAACGGTGGGTATGTGTCTTTTGCGGGAGGAGAAAAAGGAAAGATCACTCAGAAGGGTACTGTAAGTAACAGTGTTTTGAAATTGAGAATGTTAATTTTGTTCCAGAATTGAAGCATAGTTTGTTGAGCGTGTCACAAATTTGTGACAAAGATTTTTCAACTCACTTTACTAAGAAAGAGTGTCTAATTTTGAAACTTGGTATAACTATACCGGAAGACTGGATTCTTGTTCGATCACAACGAAAATATAATGCTTATGTGATCGACGAACAAAAATGTTCCTAACGAAATAACTTGCTTGTTTTCAAAAGTGTCAGAACATAATGCAATGCTTTGGCATCGTCGGCTTGGTCATGCTAATACTAAAAATCTGAATCGTCTTGATAAAAATAATTTGGTGCTTGGTTTACCAATCAAGGATTTTGTGACAATTGAAAAATGTGTGGCTTGTGCTTTGGGTAAACATCATCGAAAATCTCACAAGCCAAAGTTGATTAATACCATATCGTCAGTTTTTCAATTACTCCATATGGATATTTTTGGACCTATCCATGTTTTGAGTTTATCTCATAGCTCTTAATGTCTTGTTATTACTGACGATTACTCACGTTTTACATGGGTATTTTTCTTGTCAAATAAGAGTGAAACTGCAGAGCTGATCAAGAAGTTTGTTGTGCTCATGGAGAACCAACTGAACCTAAAGCTGAAGGGAATCCGCTGTAATAATGGAGCGGAATTCAAGAATGCAACATTGAATCATTTCTGTTCAGAAAAGGGGGTACTCCGTCAGTACAGCGCCCCACGGACTCCTCAACAAAATGGTGTGGCTGAAAGAAGAAACAGAACTCTTATCGAAGCAGTAAGAACAATGTTTGCGACTCTAAACTGCCACTGTTTTTCTGTGTATAAGCTATCAATAAGGCCTGTTATGTTCAGAATCGGGTGATAATCAACTAATCCAAGATGAAGACCCCGTATGAGATTTTTTATGGTCACAAACTCACTGTTGCACACTTCAGAGCTTTTGGATGTCCGTGCACTTTACTAAATCTCGAAACTACTCCAAATTTTGGGGCCGCAACCGATGAGTGCTACTTTGTTGGGTATGCGATAAATACAGCCTACAGAGTCTACAACAAGTCAACCAAGCAAATTTTAGAGTCCTATGAAGTTCGTTGGTTAGAAGAAAATGAGACTGACGCTCGTGTTGGTCTCAATTGGTTATTTGATTAAAACGAACTCTTCAAACCATTCAATGTGTTTCCAGTCATCAACACATAACCTTTATGTGGTCCCATAGTGGAAGCTGAAAATGGAAATTCACAGACAATATCCCACATTTCTCCACTAATCTATGATGATGTTGCTGAGTTAAGTGATGATTCACCTGCAACTTGCACTCAGCCCAAGGAAACCTTAGAACTCGAATGTTCGCCAAACACGTCTGAAGATGCTGCTGATGTTGAGGGGGGGAGTTCTATTGTCAGATCTTCGGGAGCACATTGTTTCCCGATGACATTCCAAATGAATATGTCGCCAGCACCTCGTACTCATGACACCGGGGTTATTGTTCGAAATAAGGCACGATTGGTAGTTCGTGGCTTTCTTCAGGTTGAGGGGTTAGATTACACTAAAGTCTATGCGCTAGTGGATAGACTTGAGGCCATTAGAATTATTGGCCTATGCATCATACATGGGGTTTATAGTGTATCAGATGGATGTTAAGACCGCATTTCTGTATGGTGAAGTAAAAGAGGAGATTTATGTTGATCAGCCACCGGGTTTTGTTGATTCTAAGAAACCAAATCATGTCTACAAGCTAGACAAGGCATTGTACGGGTTACATCAAGCTCCTCGAGCGTGGTATGCTACTTTGATCGCACATCTTCTTGATCATGGCTACAAGCGTGAAACCATCGACCAAACCTTGTTCCGGAAAACTGTCGGAAAGATTTGATTCTCGTCCAGATCTATGTCGATGATATATCATCTTTGGATCCACCAGCACTGAGTTGTGCACAGAATTTGAAGGTGTAGTGAATAAGAGATTTGAGATGATTTCGTTGGGTGAAATGACAACATTTCTGGGGCTACAGGTTCGACAAAGCTCGGCAGGAATCTTACTACATCATGGGAAGTACGCTGAAGATATGCTAGCAAAGTTTAAGCTTCAAGATTCCAAGAGTGCTAACACTCCCATGGCAAAAAGACCACTACTGTCATCTGATCCTGATGGGAGTCCCGTAGTTCAAACATACTATCGATCGATGATCGGGTCTCTGATGTACCTCACAGCAAGTCGTCCTGACATCATGTTTGCGGTCTGCCAATGTGCTCGTTTCCAGGCTAATCCTAAACTCTCTCATTTAATTTTTGTTAAATGTATCTTTAGATATCTGAAGGGACAACCAAATTTAGGTCTTTGGTATCCAAACAATCAGAATTTGATCTTTATGCTTTTGCTGATAGCAATTATGGTGGAGATGACATTGACAGGATATCCAAGTCAGCTGGTATCACACCCTCAAAATCCACTAACGGAGTTTTACCGTCAGAGGGTGTGAACTAACAGGATCGGAATCATTAGTTATAATCAAACACCATAAGTAAAGTTTTCAAACCACGAAACATTTGAGTGTAAATAAGTGCGGAAGCGTAAATTCGTAAACCAAGTGTTGCGTCACGGTGGATGACTTAAAACCCAATTAATAACAGTTTAAAACAAGTTTGCAAAAACGATAGAGTTCAATGTAACGCATGTTCCTATACCGCGCGCCCGCCTCGGCTACCTGAGAATAACATACTAAAAGTGTCAACACGGGGTTGGTGAGTTCACAAGTTTATATAAATAAAGCGTTTGCCTTTGCGTTTACGTTTTGCGTTTGCGTTACCAGATAATGTTACGTCAATTATATATCTATAGGTAGCTAGCCTATAAAACAAGTATTACTAAGTGTTCGACACCGAAGCAGACTGTTTATCAATTGCCTTGCCACCATGTCTACCACGACCATGGAAAATGTGTTAGCCAAGATTACACCCACTCGACCTCCAGTCGAGTTTAGCGTTGGGTGGGGTTTGTCAATGTCACACCCTCAAAATCCACTAACGGAATTTTACCGTCAGAGGGTGTGAACTAACAGGATCGGAATCATTAGTTATAATCAAACCATAAAAACGTTTAAATGAAAATAAGTGCGGAAGCGTAAAAACCAAAAGATAAAAGTTGCGTCACGCAGGACGACTCAAAACCCCATAATAACAGTTTAAAATCAGTTTGCATAAACAAAAGCGTTTCAAACAATGCATGATCCTATACCGCGCGCCCGCCTCGGCTACCTGAGAATAACATATTAAAAGTGTCAACACGAGGTTGGTGAGTTCACAACTTTATATAAAATAAAGCGTTTAGCGTTTGCGTTCAGCGTTTTGCGTTCAGCGTTTTGCGTTACCAGATAGTGTTATGTCAATTATATATCTATAGGTAGCTAGCCTATAAAACAAGTATTACTAAGTGTTCGACACCGAAGCTGACTGTTATCATTTGCCTTGCCACCAGGTCTATCCCGACCGAGGTATGTGTTTAGCCAAGATTACACCCACTCGACCTCCAGTCGAGTTTAGCGTTAGGTGGGGTTTGTCAAACCCAGTAGTACTACTCAACAATGACTCGCTATTATCCAATACTAAACCGTTCGATGTGAATGAAGGACTTTAGTTATTGCGTTTGCCACTTAGTCTTTACAAGTGATATATAATTTATATTAACAAAATCTTAAATGCGTTTTCGGAGAATTTTATCTCCTCAAGTGAAAAGCGTTTGAAAATAGTTTAGAGGGGTAAGTGAACTCACGGTTTGCGAAGAATTCCCAAAATAAATCACCAAAGGATGCGCGTCACAGAAAAACTCTCTCTAGCGTTCTAAAACAACAAAGAGATTTTCTAAGTGTCGGAACTATTATCGAGTCTCTAGACTCGGCACATAATACCTATGCACACAATATGTTTCGTGTTTCGTTTGTGAATCGTGTGTGACTTTAACAAGTACATTTGTGATACATTACATGTGTGAGCAATTATTTACGTCTCATGTATTAATAATGTACATCACTAGAAATTACTCCCCGTGAGGGCAATTTGGTCAACACATGACAATTAATTAGCAATTATTCCCCGCAAGGGCAATTTGGTCAAAACACGACAATTAATTAGCAATTACCATGTTTCATGCAACTTTTACAAAATTCAGCAACTAGTTTCTTAATGACAGAATTCTACTTGTAAAACTAGTCTATTCCACCGATCATAGCATCTCAATTAATTTACCAAAAATCATCACAAAAGCATACATGTATTAGGTTTCCAGAACGTATTTTATTTTATTTTTATTCCACATATGTTTCTCACAATGATAAAACATTACAGCAAACTCATAACATTCAAATTCATGCGCAACAGAATTTTATTTGAAATTCCCGTTAAACTAAAAATCCAACAAATGCAAGACCACTTGGGTTAGGTTCCTAACTCAACAAGTCAATTTCCAGAAGTGGAACCAACCCAATTGGTCTCGTAGTTCATGAGATATAACATTTACAAAACAACCTTACAGCAGGTCTAACAACTCAGCTTTGCACAATGTTTTTGTAAAATCATAAAGGTTAACTTTTACATATCCAAAAATTGCAAATTTATATTCTTTAGAAACTAGACTCAACCTAGTTTACAGTAGTATCAATAATCTCAACCAATTTTCACATTTACACCCCGTTACAGTCAATTGAACATCAACAACACAATCTGTCCAGAAACTGTTTGCAACAAAACTCAACATATTAACCATCTATAGACCACAATTCATGCATATAATATTCTAGACACCATAATCATTATCCATGCATATCAATCACACCATACATACATGGTTAGGGTTTTGTTTGATCTCAAATCAAAGACACAACAATTAACATGTAATAATATCAATTCTAGTTATCAAATCATCGTCAATACATCATCAAATCAAACAAATCATATGAACACATTATATGGAGATTTTCGGAACCTAGGGTTTGTAATTAACCCAATAAAAATCGAAATCAAGTATAAAGGATGCATAGGATAGTCGTTTATACCTTCCTAGCACCTTAATCTTCAATCAAACTTGAACAATCTTGATTGTATGTGTGTGTGTATGAAGGCCGATCGCAAGGGGGGGGGGGTCTAGAGGCTGCCGTCGGGATTGGGAGGAAGAGAGGAGAGAGTTTAGGGTTTTGGTTAATATTAATAATAATAATATAATACACTTTGGTCCCTTAACTTTCAAATGTTACTTTTCTAGCTTAATTAACTAGTTCTAGCACATTGAGTTAACGTTTATAACAATGTTATCACAAAACACATAAGTCTAACACATAATTATCACATAATTATTGTTTTGACGTTTTTCGTTTATTCACCAATTGTTTGCGTCAACCCGTTTGCGTTTCGGTGCAATTCCCGAAAGACTACACATGTAGTAAGTGTCTAGCGTCATTTAAACCCTAGTTTAAATGTAATGAGGTGTGCGTTATAGGTTTAGTGATCTAAAGTTTGAATTGACGGAGTTGAGTTAACGGAGTTAACCTGAAATTGACGATTGTCTCATCATTCCCATGTTAGAGAATTTTCGTCCCGAAAATTTGAGTCAAGTCGTGATGAGTGTCTGGAAAAGTAAGAAAAATTTTCAGTTTGTCAATCATCCCCTAGTAGAAAGAAATTTCGTCCCGAAATTTAATTCATACCTCCGGTGATTTCTGACGGTTTGCCTGGTTTCGCGGTTTTCGATGTTTAGTCAGCCCTTCAAAAAGGTGAGGATACTTTTTCATCATTTGATCCTCGCGTTCCCACGTGAACTCCGGTCCACGTCTTGAGTTCCAACGAACCTTAACGATTGGAATTTTGCTGTGCTTGAGTGTTTTGGTTTCCCAATCCAAAACTTCAACTGGTTCTTCAATGAAGCGTAGCTGTTCATCAACTTGCAGTTCGTCCAAAGGGACTACTTGGGTTTCATCAGATAGGCATTTCTTCAAATTGGATACGTGAAAAACATTGTGTACACTGCAGAGTTCCGTTGGTAAGTCCAGTCGGTACGCCACCGGACCAACGCGTTCCGTTATCCGGTAAGGACCAACATATCGTGGGTTGAGTTTGTTTCGCTTTCCAAAGCGAACCACACCTTTCCAAGGTGAGACTTTGAGTAACACTTGATCGTTCACTTGAAATTCGAGAGGTTTTCGGCGCTTGTCGGCGTAACTCTTTTGGCGATCTCGTGCTGCTGCCATGCGGTTTCGGATTTGAACAATCTTTTCCGAGGTTTCGAGTACCAGTTCTGGAACAGTGATTCGGCTGTCACCCACCTCTGCCCAACAGAGAGGTGATCGACACTTCCATCCGTACAGCGCTTCAAACAGCACTGCTTTAATACTTGCATGGTAGCTGTTATTATACGAAAACTCTACCAAAGGTAAGTGAGGTTCCCAACTTTTTCCGAAATCCAACACACATGCACGCAACATGTCCTCTAAGGTCTGAATAGTTCGTTCACTTTGCCCATCCGTCTGAGGATGGTATGCTGTGCTCATATCAAGGCGTGTGCCTAGGGCCCTCTGTAGCGACTTCCAAAAGTGCGAACGTGAAACGGGAATCTCGATCAGAAATAATTGAGACAGGCACTCCGTGTCTAGACACTACTTCCTTCATGTAGACTCGAGTCAGTCTTTCCATTTTGTCCGATTCCTTAATCGCTAAAAAGTGTGCCGACTTAGTCAACCGGTCAACGATCACCCAGATGGTATCCCATCCCGTCGGTGTCTTAGGTAAACCCGTGATAAAATCCATTGAGATGTGTTCCCATTTCCACATTGGAAGTTCCGGTTGTTGCAGCAAACCAGATGGTTTCTGATATTCTATATTGACTCGGGACAAGTCAAGCATTTGCTCACGTAGGTGGCAATGTCGGCTTTCATGTTTGGCCACCAGTAAAGTGCCTTTAAGTCATGGTACATTTTATCTGAGCCAGGGTGGATAGAATATCGGGACTTGTGAGCTTCGTCCATCACTAGAGTTCTCAACTCTCCGTATCGTGGAACCCAAATCCGATTCTCAAAATATCGGACCCCGTCCGATTTGGTTTCAAGTTGCTTGTTCATGCCCCGCATGAGTCCTGATGGGAGATTATCCTCCTTCAAAGCTTCAAGTTGTGCATCACGAATCTGATCGGGTAAGCTGGCATGAATCGTGAGTTGCAATGCTCGCACTCGCCTGGGTGGGTTTCTTTTCTACTGAGGGTGTCGGCCACTTCATTGGCCTTGCCAGGGTGGTACTTGATGGCACAATCATAATCTTTAAACCGCTCGACCCAACGACGCTGTCGCATGTTCAGCTCCTTCTGATCGTAGATATGTTGGAGACTCTTGTGGTCGGTGTAAATGGTAAACTTGGTACCGTACAAGTAATGCCTCCATATCTTAAGGGCAAACACCACAGCTCCGAGTTCCAAGTCATGGGTAGTGTAGTTCTTCTCGTGAACCCGTAGTTGTCGAGAGGCATAAGCTATAACCTTCTCGATTTGCATCAGCACGCAACCGAGACCTTGTATCGATGCGTCACAGTATACCTCAAATTCTCCGTTCCCTCGGGGAGGGCCAGAATAGGGGCGTTGCAGAATTTGGTTTTCAATAGTTGAAAAGAGGATTCTTGCGCGTCTCCCCAATTGTACTTAGTACCCTTGTGAGTCAAAGCGGTGAGGGGTTGGGCAATCTTTGAAAATCCTTCGATGAAAAGCCGGTTGTAGCCGGCTAGCCCATAGGAATTGCCGCACCTCAGTCAGAGTCTTAGGTGCTTCCCAGTTTTTGATGGCCTCTACCTTACCGGGATCAACATGGATTGTAGGTTCCCTGGACGGATCACACGAGATATCCCGATATACACAGGTGCGGAATCCCTGTGTAGATCGTTACGGACGTAGAATACAATCACACGAACACACGAACACGATACGAACAAACTCACGTTATATTAATAACTCGAACCGTGATACTTACAGACTCTCGACCTCACGTCACTTGACTCACTGAATTACACGTAAACTGAACTACTCGATCAACTACAAAACAGTAGACCGTAGCCTAATTAAATACACGACAACTTCGCCTCAGGCGAAGTTGTCCATAACTTCGCTCGTTCAACAAGTTCGCCTAGGCGAACTTGTCAACAACTTCGCTTGGTTAACAAGTTCGCCTAAGCGAACTTGTCAACAACTTCGCTTTAACAAACAAATACACAAACAATATTACAGACTCGATTACAGACATTAGACATATGAACTACTGACATCTATGCACCAACAGACTCCCCCTTGGCAGTAGCTTCATATCTTGATCTTTCAGCTCTTGTCTCGTAATCCTGTATCTTCAAGTGTGCACTCCTTCTCTAACACACACCGTGACTACTCGCTGATATTTCCTTGCTTCATCCTTCCAAGCAGGAATATAGAATATCTTCTTTTCATTTAACACTTGCAGATCAGCTTTCGATAAGTTAACAAGATGCATCAGATCATACACCCTCAGCACTTCTTGTTCATCTTCGTCTTCCATCACGGCTTCAGCAGTCTGGCAATCAACGTACCACCATTTTAGATTCTTCAACACATCTTGAGGCATAGTCTTCATTGGAACCTCCTTGATGCACCGGATCGGTTTGTACTTCATCACCATCCATGGCTTGCCATCTGCTCTCAATCCCCTTTCTGTATCCTCCACGAGCTTTCCCTTCTGTGGCTTTAATAATTCAAACTTCTTTTCTTTTATGCTTTCTTTCCACACAATCTTCTCAATCACTCTTGCCATGTTGTTGTCACTTCTATTTATCAGGCCCAACCGGGCCAAATCCTTCACCTCACATTCCGGCAACGTATTGAGAGATCTCAACATTCTTTTGAAGTATTGAATACCATCATAACGCTTCACCACAAACAACTTCATATGTTCATCATATATCCAACAGATAATTCCCTTCTTCGACTCAGCATAGCCTTTGATGTTATAACTCTTCTTGAACATGGCTGGAACAGCAGGCTTCTTGGTCTTGATAAACCAATGAGCACAGCCTTCCTTCCACCTAGGCTGCTCCTCCCACTCAGTCTCATCCATCTCAGTACTCACGTCGGCTTTCTCAACATCAGGGATCTCGTGTTCAACGTTTTCTTCTACTATCTCCCCCTCTTCTATCCCATCTTCAATCACAATCTGCTCACCGATCTTCTTAATCACATCACTCGGCAGCATATCTTCATCGAACAACACATCATCACTGAACATATCATCGTCCAGTTCCTTCAACGCATCAATCACGTCATCCTCCACTAACACCACATCATCACCACCAGCCGCGTCGGTAGACTCCCCCTCAGCTGTGGAAGTACCAAGAGCTTGACAAGTTCTTGGCAGCTCACCACCTGCATCTTTCGATGCATTGGGATCATCGTCTTTGTCGTTTCTCTTCTTCGTTCTGAGCTCGTCGCCTTTACAGCTCATCTCCCCCTAAGATGCCAAGAACTCCTTCAAGGCATCTATGATTTTCCCATGCTCAACCAGGAGGGATGACTGTAGTTGATTTGCTTCCACTAGGCTTTGAATAGTCTTTGATTGCTCTGCCACGATCCGCTCTAGTGAAGCTATTCTCTCTGAGTCTGACATAGGCGAAGGCGAGACATCAGAAGCAGGCGTAACCGCAGGTGGTACCATACCTGATAACCCTGCAGCAGTGATGACCGTTGACTCTACAAATCGTGCAGCTACCACCGACTGAGTAAGCGTTGGAGGTGGTAGAGACACGATCTCCGGAGTCGACGTCTGGATAGCAGTGATGGATGGAATGCCAGCAGATGATGTAGCCACCACGGGAACATCCGTAGCGCTTGTACTTGTAACCTGTACAGAAGAAGGAACAATAGACATACCAGACAGTGCGGCCAGAGCAAAACGTACAGTCCTTGAAGTCTCTCCAGCTCCTATGCCAGCACCTGTCCTTTCCCGTCTTGATCTTCTTATCAGCTTATGTATATCTTCTTCCTCTTCTGACTCTTCATCATCTTCCGTTCTCTTTCTCTTCCCAATCGTTCTCTCTCGAGACACCATCAACCGTCTCCCCTCATTCATAATCTCATCCAAATCGGAGTTAGCCATCGATGTAGCTGCTCTAGTAGCACTCACACTCGAACCCTGTGCAGCCGAGACCTGCACCACTTCAACTTGATCCATATCAAAATAACCTTGACCTCCAAAAACAGCGTCAAGATCTATATCCTCAGCAGTTGATACAACAGGCACAGCAGGAGCATGAACAGCTTGAGTTGCTCTTGCCTGTCGCGGTTGTGGATCTCTGAACTCGTCCCCACCAGCAGGAACATACTCTGGGTTAATTAAAAACCCAAACAGTGGAGTATGCCTGGGACGCCGTTCAGGGTTGCTCCTCGCACTCGACGTGCGGCATTGAGCAAAGATACGTTTGCTCACAGATTCCACGTATCTTATCGGGCGTCTCTGAGGTAGAGTCGGAGCGACATGGTTCAATATCATCTGGATGAACCGTGGGTACATAATGAACCGCTCCCGAGACATCGCCCTTCTTTGTCTATCAATCTCGTAGAAGACCATTTGACTGAAGCTATAACGTTTGTTATAGGTCAGTGCAGTCATTGCAGACTGCATGGTCGCACCCATACCATCCGTGCCCACCTTCCTCCCAGACATGCAAACTATCATAACGTGCATGAGGAAGCGCCACTGATCTAGAAGGAAACCCTTCCTCCTCTGGGTATCTCCTAATGGACCAGAGTAGCCCATTCGGAGAAACGCTCCATCACGGAACGGAGCTACGAACTCAGTTGGGTCGTCCCTTGTCTCTTCACCGAAGCGTAACGCCACCCGAATCTGTTCAGAATTGAACTGAACTTGTTGATTGTTCACCGTCGCTCGCATGACCGGGGGCTCAACACGACAGTCGTATTCGACCGTCTGCCAGAAGTCTTCGATATTCGGCAAGGATATCGGCAGAGTGTTTGTTATGGCATGAAAAATCCTCGAGCGTAGGAGGAAAGTTATGATCTCGCGGTAATCGTCCACGCCGCTCGCCTCCGGGTCAAGTGTAATGTACATATTGTGACCCGGGAAGAACTGACGTTGGTTATCACCATCGTCTCCTCCTGCACCTCCAGCACCAGCTACCGCAGCCATATCTGCAACAAACTAACTAAGTTAGATAAACGTTAATGAATAACACAAGTTCGCTGGTTACCATGAGCGAAGTTGTGATAAACTCTGTATAGGCGAAGTTAAAGGTGAGGCGAAGTTGGGAACAACTTCGCTTCAGCTTTAAGTTCGTCTAATTACCATTAAGTAAAAATGATCTTAGGCGAAGTTAATGTTAACTTCGCTTCATCACAACATCGCCTCAGGCGAATTTAAGTTTCAGGCGAAGTTACGGATAACTTCGCCTCAGGCGAACTTAAGCTTCAAGCGAAGTTACGGATAACTTCGCCTCAGGCGAACTTAAGTTTCAGGCGAAGTTACGGATAACTTCGCCTAAACCCTAACTTCGCCTGAATCTGAATCGGCGACAGTGAGATTATGGAACAACGTGCAGTTGATGATTCGGCTAGTTTAGACGATTAAGTACTCTTAAACACAAGTTTTAAGGACATGTTGACGATCAGTATGTTTATTAACACGTAACAATAAGTTTTGAAAATCGGTTGAATGTCCGACGATTCGAGGTTAATAACCCGGTTGTCGAAACAACCTTAGATTAATCAAAGAACATATAACATGTGACAAACGAACCCTAACAACCTTTAGATCGGTTTGAAATCGAAGAACAAGATAACACGAAGGATTAGTATAAGTTCGCTGTGAATAATATAAGTTCGCCGGAAAAGTCGGATAAGTTCGCTGTTATTTTAAAAAGTGATGAACAGTATGTCGATTGAACATCCTTATATAGGGTCTGGGTTATACAGGCGAAGTTACGGATAACTTCGCCTAGGCGAAGTTATCCACAACTTCGCCTGTTCAACAACATCGCCTATATATTTACAAAATTTAACCTTATAAGTTTAACAATTTTCCAATTAAGTTATAAAACTTTCCTTGAAGAACTAAACGACACGATCAAGTCTAAGTAACCAGTTAAAAAATCATAAAACTATCTAAGTACAAAAACTTAAAAAAATTTAAAGTATAAGGGATCAAATTTCAGTCTTTATAGGGACTGCCACGTTTTAGAAAAGATCCGAACAGGAATCATACTAATTACATGACTGTCACATAGATCCGTGTTTAGCTGTATTATGACATATAGAGACAGGTTGTAAGCAGGTATAACTTAAAGTGGTTTTCATCGTTTCTGTGATACGAGTTAGGTTCGATTAAGCCTCAAAATTTAAGTGGGCAACAACTCAGAAATATTGATGTCTCCTATCTATCCTCAAAGCGTATTTGGCTTTCCCCAAGTCACCCCGAATTGACTTCGACCCATAGTGTCTGATTAAGTTGTAAGTATTCTTGATCTCCTTCCCGTTCGTCTCTCTTACTCAATGATTGTGAAGTCTTGATTTTGTCATTTCTAATATGTTTCAATAACACCAAATATTTTTTTTTTTTTTTTTTTTTTACATAAACCTAGACTTCAAAGTAGTAATTAACTGCAAGTCCCGAATCTGGATCATTGCAGTATCTTGAGACGCTATCTACACGGGAATCAGAACACACATGGGCTCGTGTATGACTGGGTAATCGCTTTTCTGCCTATCATTCGGAAAGATATATATGAAGACATGCAAAACTCTTAAGGAGTTTCCACGTAAAATCAAGTAGATTTAGTTTGTATCACGTCTACTTTTACGCACCATAAAAAGTTACCATGACATACAATGACTGTCATAAAGCCTTTTAAGCCTAATAACTTCACTAGTTAAGCACACAGAATCAGTATATCTATCATTTTCCAAGGTTGGATCAATTTTCTGTTAAACATAGCTAACGAACTTCTTACGAAGTAACAGACTTGAATAATAATTTCATTTCCCTCTTTCTTTCAAAACATTAATCGCCCCGACCAAAACAAAGTCTTCAGGTAAACAGCTATCCCGAAGATCCAATGGATCAGCTGGACCGACCACATACTAGTATGTGTCCTTCTAACTAAGTATGATCGACTAATTTTAAGCAAAAGAATGAAAAACTCATCATAAACCGCCCCGGTCACTATCAGTAATCTGGTTAATGGCTATCCTCAAAATCTACAAGTAGAAAATGAGGACCAAAACATATCCGAAACATGTCCTTCAAACTAATGTAACCGACATATTTTTAAGCGATAAGTGACGTTTTTTTTTTTTTTTTTTAATATCGCAAGAAAAGCATGGTTACTCGGGATTGATCATCCCATTCAGTTCAATAAGGTTTTGAAATCTGGATTTGTCAAACGCTTTAGTGTATAAATCAGCGAAATTATCAAGCGTATCCACCTTTTCAAGAATTATCAGTTTCTTCTCAGCACAATCCCGTATGAAATGATGACGTATGTCAATGTGTTTAGTTTTACTATGTTTCACGGGATTGTTAGTTACTGAGATAGCAGCTGTGTTGTCAATGCAAATAGGAGTAAGTAAGAAATTCAGACCATAGTCGCGCAACTGTTGTTGAATCCAAAGAACCTGAGAGCAGCAGTTGGATGCTGCCATGTATTCTGCCTCACAGGTTGAAATTGCGACTGAAGTCTGCTTCTTGCATTGCCACGACACCAATCTGCCACCAAGAAACTGACATCCTCCAGTTGTTGACTTCCGACTCTGATTGCACCCTCCATAATCAGAATCTGTGTAAGCGACCAGCTCCAAGTCTCCTCCTCTCGGTTACCACAACCCCAGCTTCGGCTTGCCCTTTAGATACCGCAGTATCCTCTTTGCACCTTTCAAATGAGATTCTTTTGGATTTGCCTGAAAACGTGCACAAAGACAAACATCAAACATTATATCAGGCCTAGATGCAGTTAAGTACATTAAAGAACCTATTATTGCCCGATATTGAGTTGGGTCCACATCTGCATCACCGTCTACTTCAGCACCCAATTTGTGATTGACGCAGATTGGAGTATCATATGGAGAACTGTCCTCCATCTTGAAGCGCTTGAGCACATCATGAACATACTTCGTCTGATGAATGAACATCCCGTCCTTCTTCTGATCAACCTGCAATCCTAGAAAGAAAGTTAGTTCACCCATAGCACTCATTTCAAACCTTTTCTTCATGACAGCTTCAAACTCCTGACACATGGAGACTTTTGATGCAGCAAAAATAATGTCATCCACGTAGACTTGTACCAGCAGGAAGTCGCTTCCATCTCTTTTAAAGAACAACGTGCTATCAATTTTCCCTATTTCAAAACCATTCTCGAGCAAGTAATCCGATAAAGTTGCATACCAGGCACGAGGTGCCTGATGTAATCCATACAACGCCTTGCTCAACCTGTATACGTGATCTGGAAAGTCTGGGTCAGGAAAACCCGGAGGTTGCTCAACATACACAACCTCATCAACTTTCCCATTCAAAAACGCACTCTTCACATCTAGCTGAAACACCTTCATCTTTTCATAAGCAGCAAACGCTAAAAACAATCTTATGGCTTCCAACCTGGCGACAGGAGCGAACACTTCGTTATAATCAATCCCCTCTTGTTGATTAAAACCTTTAACGACTAGCCTCGCCTTGTTTTTGATAATAATCCCCTTATCATCTCTCTTGCACTTAAACACCCATTTTGTGCCTATCGCATGCACATTCTTTGGTTTTTCAACCAAAGTCCAAACTTCCATCTTCTCGAATTGAGCCAACTCTTCTTGCATGGCTTCGACCCACGAGCTGTCCTTTAAAGCCATTTGATAATTCTTCGGTTCAATCTGGCTTATAAAGCAGTTATACAGGCATTCATTGATTATTCCTGTCTCCTTAATGCTTGTATAAACACAGGTGTGTTCATTCAAGCTACTTCTCGTTTGTACACCTGAGGACACATCACCAATCACATTATCCAAAGGGTGATCTTTATGAATTCTCGTGGTCGGAACAGAACCGACATGCAAATTATCTTCCAAATTAGAAGAGATCTCATCAATGGTTGTTTCATGCTGAGAGTGAAAAGGATTGATAAATTCTTCTTCAGCAGAGGCAGCAGGGGTACCGATAGTGTTTGATGAGGAAGGTTGACATTTTTCAATCAGCTGTCTTTGCAATAGATTTTCTTCCTCATCAAGTATCATCTTCGTCGCAGCTCTTTATTCTTCTTCAGAAATCTCCAAATCCGGTACGTTAAACGACTTAAAAAGCTTAACATAGTCGAAAAGCTCAGCAGGTCCATTGCTAGGTTTTGGCGGTTGGTAACTTGTGATGTCAGTGTTACACACCACCTCCACCTTGCAGGTCGAAGTATTGAAGACACGTCTGTTGGGTGTACCAACAACATAACCGACTAAGATTCCTTCATCGGCTACTTCGCCAAATTTAGAGTTTGTCTTCAAGATCGAACAAGGGGACCCGAATGGTTCAAGACCACTCAAGTTGGGCTTCCTCCCATGCATAAGCTCGTAACAAGTTTTACCAAGTCTCTTAACGGTTAACACTCTATTCAGAACATAGCAGGCTGTAGCGACTGCTTCAGCCCAGAACATCACAGGAAGCTTCGAATCTGCCAGCATAGTTCTGGCTCCTTCAATTAAAGTTCGGTTCTTCCTTTCAGCCACTCCATTCTGTTGTGGAGTATACGGAGCACTGTATTGATGTTCAATTCCTTTCTGAAGACAGAAGATCTCCATTTCAAAATTCTTGAACTCCGTCCCATTGTCACTTCTGATGAACTTAACTGTTTTACTCATGACGTTCTCAACTTTGGTAATCAAATTCTTCACCATTTGAGCCGTCTCATCTTTCGATTTCAGAAAATATACCCACGAATATCGCGAGTAGTCATCAGTGATCACCAAGCAGTAAGAAGTACCTCCTAGACTTTTTACATTCACGGGACCGAAGAGATCCATGTGAAGCAGTTCTAGAGTACTGTCAATAGAGTTGACCTTCTTGGTGAGATGGGATTTCTTGTGTTGCTTTCCTTTCTTGCACGCTATAAATTTGTCTTCAAAGTTAAAACTTTTTAAGGGAACTCCCATCACAAGTCCATTCCTGACAATGTGGTTCATCTTCCGAAGATGAATGTGCCCCATCCTCCTGTGCCATAGTTCAGATTCCGATTCGCTTGCTTTCGTCATTAAACATGATTCTCCCGTGGCCATTTCAGTAGACCTCATATCCATCACATAAGTATTTGTATCACGTGGAGCTTTCGTCACTATCCACTCGTCTGGTATCTTAAAACCAGGCTTCAACACGATCGCCTCATTCTTCGTGAAATGAACAGTGTACTCCTTATCACAAATCTGCGACACACTCAGCAGATTGTGCTTCAACTCTTCTACAAAGTTCACATTCTCAAGAGTTATTTTCCCATTGGACACCGTTCCTTTTCCAGTAATTCTTCCTACACTTTCACCTGCAAAACTAACTCTCGCTCCTTGAACAGGTTTTAAGTCGTGCAACAAGTATTGGTTACCCGTCATGTGCCGGGAACAGCCGCTATCTACAATCCAAAGACTGTGGGCAGCCCTGTTCAACTGTTCCTGCACAATAAAGCAAATGATTAGAATCTAGGGACCCAAGACCAATTGGTCTTGGATCTATACATCCCGTACTTCTGCTTTCCAAAGTTAGCATCTGTATAATTCCTGTCAGTCCTATTAGGAAATCTCCTTGGAAATTGAGTGTGAGGCCTTCCAAACCTATGTGTATTGACAATATTATATCTTACGGTTTGGTGATTAGCATTGTAAAACTGAGGTTTGTTTCTGTGAAAACCTGAATTAGTTACATTTCGAAACTTTGAAGGGTTTTCATTTTTAGCAGTATTAAAATTATCATTAGCCTTACTCTCAGTTTTAATAAGCCTCACACATCTGAATTTCAGCGTCAGAGGGCAATCTGCAACAAGATGTCCTAACTTATTACACCTAAAACAACACCTATACTCCATTTTCTTTTCAAAGGTTGTTTTGGATGTCGAGGCAGTGTTACCGCCCGTTCGTCTCACATAAGGTGGGACGTACGGGTTGAGTGGAGTACTCTTTTTATAGGTTTTATCTTTTTCTCCACCAGTGGGTAACACTACCTTCTCTTTTGTCTTACCCGATTCGGACAACTTATTCGAATCCGATAAGACTGGACTCGTAACAGAAATTTTCACACTTGAAACAGGCGAACTCGTTTCGCCACTACTAACACTTGGTTCTTTACTCGTAACAATGATTGGAACTGTCTGAGGAACTTCAAAATCAACAGATTTCAGAACACTAGGGTTAAAAGTGTAATTGTGGTTATAAGGTGGTGGAACCTCGTGATAACCAATTCCTCCCCTCTTTGTAGAGGTACCTTGATCACTAACAAGGTGATCAAGAATAGCGGAGGAATTTCGGAACTGCTCAAGTTTTCAGTTCAGTTCCACCACTTTCACCTGGTGGTCAGCAATCTGCTTTTCTCGTTCAGCAATCAGTTTAGTCTTTTCTTCTAAAACCTCATAACTTAGATCAATTACTTCAATTTTTTCAGCAAGTTTTGTTTTTAAGCTTTTAACATCTTTTTCACACGCTTTTATTTTAACTTTGTAACTGTTTTCTCTTGCTTTCGTAAAGTGATGATCTTCTTTAAGAGTTTTAAATTCAGCATCTAAACGAACATACTGATCAGTTATGGTAGCAAGTTGCTCAGACAAATTCTCACATTTAGTGCAAATAGATTTAGAACTTACCTCGGAGAGTTGATCATTGTTATCTGCCATGAAAGCTTTTTCCTTACCAGTAGCTTTCTCTTCTCCGTTAGTCTTCTCACGTTCTTCATTCTCAACCTTAGCCATATTTGCATGTTCACTAGTTTCATTCGAATGCAGGTTCCAGTTGTACTCACCTGCTTCTCTGGACAGCATGGCATTGACTTCTTTAGTACTCCCAGTGTGCTGTGCAGACCGGCCCTGACCACGTTCAACTTGCTCGTTTCTGCAATCTTTGGCAAAGTGCCCGTTTTGTTGACAGTTATAGCACCTCACTTTAGACTTGTCGAACCCTGGCCTGCCACCAACAAACTTTCTCCCCGTCTTTCTCATAAACTTCTTCACTCTCCTCACTATCATGGCCATCTGCCATTGTAAATCCATTTCCTCCAGATCATCAGCATCGATCTGGTCATAGTCTTCATCTAGCATCGCTGGATCAACCACCTTTCCTTGAATATAGTTTTCATATGAAGCAATAAATGAAGCATAGAGGCCAAACTGCTCTTCAGCAGATTTGACGCTCATTGGCATCTTAGAGTAATTATTGCTTGAGGAACTTGAAGATCCACTACTCTTGCTTGCTGTCTGTTGTGTACCACTTGATCCACCCGCAACAAAGCAAACATCCCCATTTGAGTTTACTGACACATGCCCCTCCTGTGAAGAATTGGCACCCGACTCACCTTTCGAGTAGTAGGCGGCAGAATCAGTCTTTGAACTTGTATTGGAGTTTACTTTAGCACCGTACATGCCTGGATCTTGAACCTGATCCATAGATGTTTCTTTTCTTACAATATTAAGCTCAAAAGTTCTGAGCTTGTTGACAGTGGTTTCAAGATCATAAGTAGGGAAGTCCTTGTCTTCCCTCATCAGTACAGTATACATCTCCCATTTTGGTGGGAGAGCATCGAGAAGTTTTTCCACAATCTCTTCTTCTCGGTATGAAATGGAGTAGTTACTCAATTCAGTCATTAGATGATAATATCGAATGATAATGTCATCCAGAGATTCGTTCTTTAAGTACTTAAAGACTGAAAATTGAGTCTTGAGCAACTTTATCTTTGAAGCCCGAATACCTACATTCCCTTCAAATCTGCTCTCAAGAGCTTCCCAAAGCTCTCTAGCTGATGTATACTTTCTGAACGTATGGAGGATCTCCTGTGGAAGAGCCATTGTGATTGCAGCATGAGCCTTGCTCTCGGCTTCATACATCTTTTTCTCCTCCTCTTCCATTTTACTGTATTTCTTGATTTGGTCTCGACCCTCATACTCCATGATTGGTGGAATATATCCATCTTGGATGCATACCCACATTTTCGCATCCTGGTACTTAACGTATTGTATGAACCGATCCTTCCACGCGACAAAATCGGTTCCCTTCAGCAACCTTGGGGCCTTTGTAGCTGACCCCGCTTCAACTTCCATCTTTACAAGCTCCGAAATGTTGATCGACGACATCCTTCTTGAAGACTAAGAAACCCGAAAAATTCTGAGTAGGCGAAGTTAAAAAGAATTTCCTCTGAACAGTACTGTAGGCGAAGTTAAGGATAACTTCGCTTAAGTAATAACTTCGCTTGATCCTTCTTAAATCGCGTGACTGGGCGAAGTTGAGAATAACTTCGCTTAGGGTAAGCGAACTTAGAAAGTAGGCGAACTTGATTAGAACTTCGCTGAGCTAGGCGAACTTGATGAGAACTTCGCTGAGTTTAAGCGAAGTTGAGGAGGTAGGCGAAGTTGTGAATAACTTCGCTTCTCCTTATATCTTCGCTGAAACCCTACGTATCCTGACGGCAACTTCGCCTGATAAACAGCAACTTCGCCTGACGAACTTAAACTTTCTGCAGATCTGAAACTCGGATTTTAACGACGTTTTTGACGGTTTAAAGGCTTGAACACACTCGTAGAAGGCTAGAATGAGCAAAAACACCAAAAACTCGTCCCGTGAATACCCGAAATGAGACGAATTCTACACCCGCGTGAATATCCCGAACCACACAATCGAGCAAAAGCTCTGATACCAATTGTAGGTTCCCTGGACGGATCACACGAGATATCCCGATATACACAGGTGCGGAATCCCTATGTAGATCGTTACGGACGTAGAATACAATCACACGAACACACGAACACGATACGAACAAACTCACGTTATATTAATAACTCGAACCGTGATACTTACAGACTCTCGACCTCACGTCACTTGACTCACTGAATTACACGTAAACTGAACTACTCGATCAACTACAAAACAGTAGACCGTAGCCTATATAAATACACGACAACTTCGCCTCATGCGAAGTTGTCCATAACTTCGCTCGTTCAACAAGTTCGCCTAGGCGAACTTGTCAACAACTTCGCTTGGTTAACAAGTTCGCCTAAGCGAACTTGTCAACAACTTCGCTTTAACAAACAAATACACAAACAATATTACAGACTCGATTACAGACATTAGACATATGAACTACTGACATCTATGCACCAACAGATACCGTTCTCGTTAATCAC
This sequence comes from Bidens hawaiensis, assembly GCF_021521415.1. NCBI lineage: Eukaryota > Viridiplantae > Streptophyta > Magnoliopsida > Asterales > Asteraceae > Bidens > Bidens hawaiensis. The sequence goes on along the minus strand of NW_027497043.1, from coordinate 25,055 downwards.
ATGTCCTAATAAGTGAACCTCGCGAAGCCAAAATTCGCATTTCGAGAGCTTAGCGTACAGTTGCTCCTTCTTTAATAATTCCAGAATTATCCTCAAGTGTTCTTCATGGTCTGCCTTGTCCTTAGAATAGACCAGGATATCATCAATAAACACAATCACAAACTTTTCGAGGTACGCCTTGTATACTCGATTCATGAGATCCATGAATACGGCTGGTGCGTTGGTTAAACCAAAAGGCATAACCAAAAACTCGAAGTGTCCATACCGTGTTCTGAAATCCGTCATTGAAATACTTCTTCGCGTACTCTTAGTTGATGGTAACCAGACCGCAGATCGATCTTCGAGTAGTAACTCGATCCTTGGAGCTAGTCAAACAGATCATCAATTCGGGGTAAAGGATAACGGTTCTTGACCGTCACCTTGTTCAACTCCCGGTAGTCGATACACATGCGGAAAGTCCCGTCCTTCTTTCAGAAAAAAAGACGGGGGCTCCCCATGGCGATGAGCTAGGTCGGATAAAACCTTTATCCAATAGATTTTGCAACTGAGTGGACAGTTCCTGAAGCTCCGCCGGTGCGAGCCGATACGGGGCTCGTGCTATGGGTGCTGCACCGGGTGTCAACTCGAGTTGGAATTCGACTTGTCGTATAGGAGGGAGTCCAGGCAAATCCTCCGGGAAAACCTCCGGAAAATCTCGCACAATCGGTATCTCTTCAATTCGCTTCTCCTCCGCATGTTTCTCAACAATCTGCGCCAAAACTGCCGGATGACCCTTTCGTAGATACTTTTGCGCCTTCATGAGGGTAATGACGCTGGTGGTCATGCCGCTTCTCTCGCCCCTGATCGAAATGATCTCGCCGGAAGGGGTAGTAATGTGGACTATCTTGACGTGACATATAATCTCCGCTCGGTTCTCGGATAACCAGTCCATGCCGACCACGACATCGAAACTACCAAGCGTAAAAGGAATAAGGTCGATATCAAAAACATGACCTGACAGTTTTAACTTACATCCCGCAAGTACATGAGTCGTTTCTACAGACTTTCCGTCGGCTAATTCTACTGGAAACTTAACATCTAACGGGGTTGGAGTTAAGTCTAAGAGTTGACTAAAGGCTTTCGACACAAAACTCCTATCAGCTCCAGTGTCAAACAATACAGAAGCAAAACAATCGTTCACAGGGAACTTACCAGTCACCACGTACGGATCATTGCGGGCTTGACCCGACCCAATAACAAAAGCTCTTCCTTTACCATTGCTTCCACCACCACTGCCACTTCCATTACCTCCATTGTTGTCGTTCTGTTTCAGCTTAGGGCAGTCTTTCTTAAAATGGCCCTCTTGACCACACTCAAAACATCCCTTAGTCGTCATAGGTGGTTTAGGAGCACCCTTTGCCGCAAGGTCTCCTCTACATTCCTTTGCCTGGTGACCCATCTTTCTGCATCTCTGACACTTGACACGGTCACACGGCCCAGCATGATGATAGTTGCACCTGTTGCACTTCGGATATTTCCCAGCATAGCCGCTCGAACCCTGCCCGCTGCCGTTGTTATTGTTGTTGTGACCCTGATTGTTGAAGCTCCGGGTGAATTCGGGCTTTCGGTAGTTTTGCTGCTGTGGGGGTTCGAGGATGAGGATCTGGTATTGTCAAACTTTCTCTTTCCGCTGCTCGGGTTGTTGTTGCTGTTGTTGGCAGTGTTCGGGTTGTCACCGGCTTTAGTGGTTGAACCCCTAGGTGGTAGCGCACCTTGGGTCACTGCTTGATCCGTTAGTTTGTGAGCTAACCGAATCGCTTGTTGAATCGTGGCTGGTCTGGAAGACGTCACCATGCCATGAATTTGCGGGGCTAACCCATCAATAAACATTTCAATCCTCTTACTCGGTGGGTCTACCATCCGTGGACACATCACGGCCAACTCGTGAGAACGGGTAGTGTAGGCCTCGATTTCTGAACCCACCATCTTCAATGACCAAAACTCTGACTCCAACTTTGTAATCTCCTCTCTCGGACAGTACTCTTCTCGCATCATGTTCTTGAACTCCTCCCAGTTCATCGCGTTAGCCAGTTCCATTCCAAGGATCTGCACGTTTGAATTCCACCAAGTGAGGGTAGAATCTTCAAGTGTTCCAGCAGCAAATTTGACTCTACTGGCAGGGGAACAATTACACATTTCAAACGCCGATTCGGCCTTCTCAGCCCAACGCAGGAAGCCTATAGCTCCCTCAGTGCCCTTAAACGTACTGGGCTTGCAGTCAAGGTAATTCTTGAAGGTACACGTTCCAATTGGACCTCCAGCTTGGTTCTGAACATGCGCGGCTAGAGCTGCCGCCGCATGGTCGTTCAGCAGAGTTTGGAGTTCTGCTGCAGTCAAGTGGATGTCACCACGTCCGTGTCCAGAGTTTCATCCTGCCATTTCCTTGTCCGAGTACTTTCCGACTGCTCCAAGTACACTCAACTCCTCTGTCGGTCGCCTAGGATTCGCTTACCGATCTTTGCAACCTTGCATTCGTATAAGATTTTATGAAAGTATTCTAGTCCATCGGTAGCATCTTCACTAGCCTTTGGAGTCGTACACCATGTAAAACAGTAGCATCCACCTAGTAGAAAGGGAACATAATCCTAGATATCTCCTATATTTTGAAACAATGACTGCTTGACCGGGTGGATGATGGTGACCGCCGGTGGTATGGATCATGAAGCGGCTGGATGATAAGAAAACGTTGCTAGTGCTATTTCTGTTCGGGTCCTTGCTACTTGGAGTTGCTCTTGCAAGTCTATCATCTCGGCTTGCATCCTTCTCATAATTTTCATCTGTTGGTCGCTAGCCTCTTGCATCTCCTTCATGGCCGCTGTCATGCGGGAAATTTCCTCCTTAGTTTTGGTTCCATCTTTTAACAGTCCGGAAACGTTCGCTCTCGTATAGCGCATGTAACCAACATCACGTTCCAAACAAGAAACAACAGCTGTGAGCACACGCTCTACAGGTTCAGTTATAAGTGGTAGGGTGTTGGGGTAAGTAGGATGGCTCGGGTGAGGTAGCGGGGGAACTTGTTCGCCATAGACCATACGTCTGATCATATTAGGGTACCAATCCCAGCTAACTTCGTTTTCATACATGCCTCCGGATAAGCGGTACCTCTTCGGTGCGGGAGCTTCGAGTTCCGGGACTACTCGGGGTGGCGATGAGGAAGGTAACTGCGGTTCCTTCCCATGCGCATGAGTCATCTGATCGGATGATAATGATGATGGTGGCGTCGACATCCCTACAGGTAAGCCGTGTATGCGCGCGCGTATGAGTGAAAGAGGTAAAGAGATAAGATAACAAAGACTACACAAACATATGCAGTGCATATCATTATAACTAATGGGTCGTCGCGGTTATAGTCTAGTATGCATGCAATTTCTAGTTCGCTATAACCAATGGCTCTGATACCAATCTATCACACCCTCAAAATCCACTAACGGAGTTTTACCGTCAGAGGGTGTGAACTAACAGGATCGGAATCATTAGTTATAATCAAACCATAAAAACGTTTAATGAAAATAAGTGCGGAAGCGTAAAAACCAAAAGATAAAAGTTGCGTCACGCAGGACGACTCAAAACCCCATAATAACAGTTTAAATCCAGGTTGCATAAACAAAAGCGTTTCAAACAATGCATGATCCTATACCGCGCGCCCGCCTCGGCTACCTGAAAATAACATACTAAAAGTGTCAACACGAGGTTGGTGAGTTCACAAGTTTATATAAAATAAAGCGTTTAGCGTTTGCGTTCAGCGTTTTGCATTCAGCGTTTTGCGTTACCAGATAGTGTTATGTCAATTATATATCTATAGGTAGCTAGCCTATAAAACAAGTATTACTAAGTGTTCGACACCGAAGCTGACTGTTTATCATTTGCCTTGCCACCAGATATATCCCGACCATGGTATGTGTTTAGCCAAGATTACACCCACTCGACCTCCAGTCGAGTTTAGCGTTGGGTGGGGTTTGTCAAACCCAGTAGTACTACTCAACAATGACTCGCTATTATCCAATACTAAACGGTTCGATGTGAATGAAGGACTTTAGTTATTGCGTTTGCCACTTAGTCTTTACAAGTGATATATAATTTATATTAACAAAATCATAAATGCGTTTTCGGAGTATGTTATCTCCCCAATTGAAAAGCGTTTGAAAATAGTTTAGAGGGGTAAGTGAACTCACGGTTTGCGAAGAATTCCCAAAATAAATCACCAAAGGATGCGCATCACAGAAAAAATCTCTCTAGCGTTCTAAAACAACAAAGAGATTTTTCTAAGTGTCGGAACTATTATCGAGTCTCTAGACTCGGCACATAATACCTATGCACACATTATGTTTCGTGTTTCGTTTGTGAATCGTGTGTGACTTTAACAAGTACATTTGTGATACATTACATGTGTGAGCAATTATTTACGTCTCATGTATTAATAATGTACATCACTAGAAATTACTCCCCGTGAAGGCAATTTGGTCAACACATGACAATTAATTAGCAATTATTCCCCGCAAGGGCAATTTGGTCAAAACACGACAATTAATTAGCAATTACCATGTTTCATGCAACTTTTACAAAATTCAGCAACTAGTTTCTTAATGACAGAATTCTACTTGTAAAACTAGTCTATTCCACCGATCATAGCATCTCAATTAATTTACCAAAAATCATCACAAAAGCATACATGTTAGGTTTCCAGAACGTATTTTATTTTATTTTTATTCCACATATGTTTCTCACAATGATCAAAACATTACAGCAAACTCATAACAGTCAAATTCACGCGCAACAGAATGTTATTTGAAATTCCTGTTAAACTAAAAATCCAACAAATGCAAGACCACTTGGGTTAGGTTCCTAACTCAACAAGTCAACTTCCAGAAGTGGAACCAACCCAATTGGTCTCGTAGTTCATGAGATATAACATTTACAAAACAACCAAACAGCAGGTCTAACAACTCAGCTTTGCACAACGTTTTTGTAAAATCATAAAGGTTAACTTTTACACGTCCAAAAATTGCAAATTTATATTCTTTAGAAACTAGACTCAACCTAGTTTACTGTAGTATCAATAATCTCAACCAATTTTCACATTTACACCCCGTTACAGTCAATTGAACATCAATAACACAATCTGTCCAGAAACTGTTTGCAACAAAACTCAACATATTAACCATCTATTGACCACAATTCATGCATATAACATTCTAGACACCATAACCATTATCCATGCATATCAATCACACCATACATACATGGTTAGGGTTTTGTTTGATCTCAAATCAAAGACACAACAATTAACATGTAATAATATCAAATCTAGTTATCAAATCATCGTCAATACATCATCAAATCAAACAAATCATATGAACACATTATATGGAGATTTTCAGAACCTAGGGTTTGTAATTAACCCATTAAAAATCGAAATCAAGTATAAAGGATGCATAGGATAGTCGTTTATACCTTCCTAGCACCTTAATCTTCAATCAAACTTGAACAATCTTGATTGTATGTGTGTGTATGAAGGCCGATCGCAAGGGGGGGGGGTCTAGAGGCTGCCGTCGGGTTTGGGAGGAAGAGAGGAGAGAGTTTAGGGTTTTGGTTAATATTAATAATAATAATATAATACACTTTGGTCCGTTAACTTTCAAATGTTACTTTTCTAGCTTAATTAACTAGTTCTAGCAAATTGAGTTAACGTTTATAACAATGTTATCACATAACACATAATTATCACATAATTATTGTTTTGACGTTTTTCGTTTATTCACCAATTGTTTGCGTCAACCCGTTTGCGTTTCGGTGCAATTCCCGAAAGACTACAAATGAAGTAAGTGTCAAGCGTCATTTAAACCCTAGTTTAAATGTAATGAGGTGTGCGTTATAGGTTCAGTGATCTAAATTTTGAATTGACGGAGTTGAGTTAACGGAGTTAACCTGAAATTGACGATTGTCACAGTCAAACCCAGTAGTACTACTCAACAATGACTCGCTATTATACAAATACTAAACGGTTCGATGTTATGAAGGACATTAGTTGGTTCGTTTGCCACTTAGCCTTTACAAGTGATATATAACTAATAACAAAATCTAAAGCGTTTTGGAGTATGTTATCTCCCCCAAGTAAAAACGTTTAAAAGAGTAAAAGGGGAACGTGAAACTCACTATTTGCGAAGAATTCAAAAACAAGTCAACCGAGAGATGTGCGTCACAGAAAATCCTCACTAGTGTTCTAAAACAAGAATGAGACTTTCTAAGTGTTGGAACTATTATTGAGTCTCTAGACTCGGCACATAATACCTATGCATAAGATACGTTTCGTGTTTCGTTTGTGAATTGTGTGTGACTCAACAAACACATTGGTGATACGTTACATGTGTGAACAACTACTTACGTGTCAAGTATTAATATTGTACATTACTAGAAATTATTCCCCACAAGGGAAATTTAGTCAAAATCATGGCAATTATTTAACAACAAGTACGTGTCATGTATTTTCTCATAATTCAGCAGCTAGTTTTATCAAGATAGATTTCTACTTGAAAGATTACTCTATTCAACAGATCAAAACATATCAATTAATTCACTAAAAATCGTCACAAAAGAACACATGAGTTAGGTTTCCAGAACTAATTTTATTGTATTTTTATTCCACATAGTTTACTCACAAAGACCAAAACATTACAGTAAATTCACAGCAGTCAAAATCATGCGCAACAGAATGATATTTGTTATTCCCGTTAAATGGTAATTCAAATTAATGCAAGACCAATTGGGTTAGGTTCTTAACTCAACATGTTAACTTTCAGAAGTGGAACCAACCCATTTGGTCTTGTAGTTTATGAGATATGATAATTTCAAAACAGCCTTACAGCAGACCTCACAATTCAGACTTGCACTTCAGTTTTATAAAATAATAAAAGTTAACTTTTACACGTCCAAAAATTACAAACTTGGACTTTATAGAAACTAGACTCAACCTAGTACACTGTAGTGTTAATAATTTCGACCAATTACCACATTAACATTCAATTACAGTCGTCTAAACATAAACTTTACAATCTGTCCAGTACCAGTTTACATCAAAACTCAACATAACAACAATCTATGAACCATAATCCATGCATATAACACTCTAGACACAATATTTACCACCCATGCATATCAATCTCACACTACATACATAGTTAGGGTTTTTCTTGAAAGTTTAAATCAAAGAACAAGTGATTAACAAACAACAATAACACAACTAGTTATCAATTCACTAGCTAATCATCATCAAGCATATAATCAAACCCTAACCCATCTTAATCGTCAATTTCGTGACTTAGGGTTTTGGATTAACCAATTCAATATCAAAATTAAACATATTTAACGCATAGAGGAGTTGTTAATACCTTCCTAGCACCTTAATTCTTCAACCACACTTGAAAATCCTTGTATGTATGTTTGTGTAGTGTGACGGCAGCCAAGAAGAGAGGGAGGGGGGCGATCGGGTTTGGGAGGGGAGGGAGGAGGTTAGGGTTTTGTTATTATTTAATAATAACATGTTACACAATGGCCCCTCTACTTTTAGTTATTACTTTTCTAGCATAAAATAGCTTTTTGCATCTTGAGTTAATGTTCTACACATAATTATCAAATAACACATAAGCCTAACATATAATTATCAAATACTTATTGTTTTGATGTTTATCGTTATTCACCAATGGTTTGCGTCAACTCGTTTGCGTTTCGGTGCAATCCCGAAAGACTACATGTGTAGTGATTGTCAAGCGTCATTTAAAACCCTAGTTTAAATGTATTGAGATGTGCGTTATAGATCCAGTGATCTTAAGTTTGAATTGACGGAGTTTAAGTTAACGGAGTTAACCTGAAATTGACGAGTGTCACATCATTCCCATGTTAAAGAATTTTCGTCCCGAAAATTTGAGTCAAGTCGTGATGAGTGTCTGAAAAAGTAAGAAAAATTTTCAATTTGTCATATCATCCCCTAGTAGAAAGAAATTCCGTTCCGAAATTTAATTCATACCTCTGGTGATTTCTGACGGTTTGACGGCTTTCACGGTTTTCGGTGTTTGGTCAACCCTTCAAAAAGGTGGGGACTTTTTCATCATTTGATCCTCGCGTTCCCACGTGAACTCTGGTCCACGTCTCGAGTTCCAACGAACCTTAAAGATTGGAATTTTGCTGTGCTTGAGTGTTTTGGTTTCCCAATCCAAAACTTCGACTGGTTCTTCTATGAAGCGTAGTTGTTCATCAACCTGCAACTCGTCCAAAGGGACTACTTGGGTTTCATCGGAAAGACATTTCTTCAAATTGGATACATGGAATACATTGTGTACGCTACTGAGTTCCATTGGTAAATCCAGTCGGTACGCTACCGGACCAATGCGTTTAGTTATCCGGTAAGGGCCAACGTATCGTGGATTGAGTTTGTTTCGCTTTCCGAAGCGAACTACACCTTTCCAATGTGAGTAATTGATTTGTATGGTAGCTTTCCATGACGCGTAAAAGTTGAGGTGATATAAACTAAATTTGCGAAACTTAATGTGGAGAGTCATTTTGAAGAATGTGCATGTCTCCAGATACATCTCTCCGAATGATAGGCAGAAAAGCAATTACCCAGTCATACACGAGCCTGTTAGTGTCTTGATCACCAAAATTATTGTATTGTTAAGTTATTATTATTATTATTATTAAGATAAAAAGAAAGGTTATTTGAGTTTATTTTATTCTATTAAAATTATTTTAAAAGCTTAAAGGATCAAATTAGAACTACAGAGATGGGGGCACACAAGTAAGTCCTGTCATGTCTCGAATGAAAGGCTTGTCAGTTCACTGGCTTGTAAGTCCAATTTTCAACCTTAAGGCTTAATTTTTGGTGTATATAAAATCTTTTGATCAAGCACTAAGGGGTTGGAGTCAAATTGGGGTGATCTGGGGAAAGGCAAATACGCTTTGAGAAGAGATAGGAGGCATCACAAATCCATGAGTGATGTCCATCTAAGCTTTATGCCGAACTGAATCTAAATCATATCACTGGTGCAATGAAAATCATGCTAAATATGTTATACCTGCTATCAACCTGTCTCTTTATGTCATAATAACGCTGAATATGAATCCTAGTAACAGCCTCTTACACGATATGATTCCATGTTCGGATTTTACCATAAAAAGGGCGGCGTTTTTACAGAAACTGAAATTTGATCCCGATCGTACAAAATTCAGGGGAGTTCTTTTATACGTTGATTGGTCTTATATTTTTTTGGTTTAACTTATTTCATTTTATTTTGTTTTGTTTTGTCTGTCGTATCCCGAAACTACTCTCCTCGAAATTTTTTTAACCAGTGTATTTCAAATATGATTTTAATGTAGTTTGGGCTGCTTATCATTTTGGGCTACTTATTTTAACCGGGTCCTTTTTTAACATGGGCTGTTAAAAGGTTTTAGGCTACTTACCATCTCTAAGTCATTATGAGTTTGGGCTGTTAGAAGACTCTGAGCACATTATGAGTTCTTGGCCCGTCTTGGTTGAAGTATAAATATCTTTGAAACTAATCTTTTACCCTCATTATCTTCAAAATTCAAAACTTATTCTCTTTCTCTCTCAAGCCTTCTAGCCGAATACTAAACTAACCTCATTAATCATCTTTTGGTGTTCGTTTGATTGATTTACAGGTAATGTGCAGAATTTTTAAACTGGGTGTTCTTATGAGACCTAAGGAATTACAGTGATTGTTTACTGTTCTCATGGATTAATGGATGGTTTGATAAATTCAAGTGGAATCTTGAGTAATTAGGGATTTCGGTGGACTTCTTAGGGTTTAATAGAGTGCTTTCGGTTGTTTATTATAAATTTTTGCAGGTTTCATGGAGATCTCGGCCTCTTGAAGAAGATGACACACTTTCCAAGATGGAAACCAAAGGGTTTTCTATCAACAGTTGTCAAGGTGTTCTCGGTTGACTTTCGTTGACCGAGATCACCTAGACTTGACCGAGAACTCTTGTTCTCGGTTGAATATTGACCGAGAACTCCTGTTCTCGATTGACTTTCATTGACTGTTGACCGTTGACTGAGAACACTTTTCTTTTACCGAGATCTCCTCATCTGGACTTAAAAAAAACCGACACTTGGGCCTAGCTGATATTATTATTATGTTCTTATGAGCCATCTAATGAGTATTTGGGCTTGTTTTCAATTTTATGGCCCAAAGCTACCTTTAAATCTTGGGCTGTTTTTTGAGCATTAACAAATAAGTATAAATTGACTAACTTGATTCGTTTGGTGCAGTAATGGCTGATCAGACCCCTTTGAAGTTTGTTGATACGCACAATATAGCTGGACATCTATATGATTCACCACTGGCTCATAAAGAATTTAAGTCTATGATTGTCGGTCTCAACACGTGCAGGATTTCTCATACACTACGAGAAAATCATGTTATATACAAGAAGATGGTCACCGAATTTTGGAACAATGCGTTAACCAATCCACGAGGACCAGATGGAGTTATGTCTTTAGACTCCAAAGTACAAAAGATGCCAGTTGTGATCACAGAGGCCATTGTAAGAGAAGTACTTATTTTTGGGGATCAATATGACTATCTGACAGAATACTCTATTGCTGAAGTTACTAAAGTTCTCACCAGAATGGGTTACGAAGGCACCGACCTCCGGCAATCAAGAAATTGTTTCACCCATATTGGAGATACCTACTACACACGTTCTTTACATGTGTCTCGGGGAGGAAGGGAGGATCAGACAGCCACACTCAGATGTCTGCTATCGTTGCTCTGATCATGGATTGGAATTACAACTATTCCAAGTTCGTTTTCAATGAAATGATGAGCAATTTGAAAGGGAAGAAGAAAGAGATGTTCCTCATGTATCCAAGATTCTTGAAGATGATCTTTGATTCTCATTACACCGATCTCGTCAAGTCCGTCGATACTTTGGATACGACGTCTATGGGACCCAATACCTTTGGGTTAATGAAACAGTCAAGAAAAGGGTCCAAGATTGTAGTGGCCGATGCTCTCAACAGAAAGGAAACCGATAAACCTAAACGAGTGCGAGCATTACAACTCACGATCCACGCCAACTTACCCGATCAGATTCGCGATGCGCAACTCGAAGCCTTGAAGGACGATAATCTCCCATCAGAACTCATGCGAGGCATGAACAAGCAACTTGAAACCAAATCGGACTGGGTCCGATATTTCGAAAACCGGATTTGGGTCCCTCGATACGGAGAGCTGAGAACCCTAGCAATGGACGAAGCACACAAGTCCCGATATTCCATCCACCCTGGCTCAGATAAAATGTACCATGACCTAAAGGCACTTTACTGGTGACCAAACATGAAAGCCGACATTGCCACCTACGTGAGTAAATGCTTGACTTGTGCCATCAAGTACCACCCTAGAAAGGCCAATGTAGTGGCCGACGCTCTCAGCAGAAAAGAAAACAATAAACCCAGGCGAGTGCGAGCATTGCAACTCACGATTCATGCTAACTTACCCGATCAGATTCGCGATGCGCAACTTGAAGCTTTGAAAGATGATAATCTTCCATCAGAACTCATGCGGGGCATGAACAAGCAACTTGAAACCAAATCGGACGGGGTCCGATATTTTGAGAACCGGATTTGGGTTCCACGATACGGAGAGTTGAGAACTCTCGTGATGGACGAAGCACACAAGTCCCGATATTCTATCCACCCTGGTTCAGATAAAATGTACCATGACTAAAAGGCACTTTATTGGTGGCCAAAAATGAAAGCCGACATTGCCACCTACGTGAGCAAATGCTTGACTTGCGCGAGAGTCAAAATAGAATATCAGAAACCATCTGGCCTGCTACAGCAACCGGAACTTCCAATGTGGAAATGGGAACACATTTCAATGGATTTCATCACGGGATTACCTAAAACACCGACGGGATGCGATACCATCTGGGTGATCGTTGACCGATTGACTAAGTCTGCACACTTCTTAGCGATTAAGGAATCGGACAAAATGGAAAGACTGACTCGCGTCTACATGAAGGAAGTAGTGTCTAGACACGGAGTGCCTGTCTCAATCATTTCTGATCGAGATTCCCGTTTCACTTCGCACTTTTGGAAGTCACTACAAAGCGCACTAGGTACCCGCCTAGATATGAGTACAGCATACCATCCTCAGACGGATGGGCAAAGTGAGCGCACTATTCAGACCTTGGAGGACATGTTGCGTGCATGTGTGTTGAATTTCAGAAAAAGTCGGGAACCTCACTTACCTTTGGTAGAGTTTTCGTATAATAACAGCTACCACGCGAGTATTAAAGCAGCGCCGTTTGAAGCGTTGTACGGACGGAAGTGTCGATCACCTCTCTGTTGGGCAGAGGTAGGTGACAGCCAAATCACTGGTCCAGAATTGGTACTCGAAACCTCTGAAAAGATTGTTCAAATCCGCAACCGCATGGCAGCAGCACGAGATCGCCAAAAGAATTACGCCGACAAGCGCCGAAAGCCTCTTGAATTTCAAGTGAACGACCAAGTACTACTCAAAGTCTCACCTTGGAAAGGTGTGATTCGCTTTGGAAAGCGAAACAAACTCAATTCACGATACGTTGGTCCTTACCGGATAACTGAGCGCATTGGTCCGGTGGCGTACCGACTGGATTTACCAACGGAACTCAGCAGTGTACACAATGTATTCCACGTATCCAATTTGAAGAAATGCCTATCCGATGAAACCCAAGCAGTCCCTCTGGACGAATTGCAAGTTGATGAACAGCTATGCTTCATTGAAGAACCAATCGAAGTTTTGGATTGGGAAACCAAAACACTCAAGCACAGCAAGATTCCAATCGTTAAGGTTCGTTGGAACTCGAGACGTTGACCGGAGTTCACGTGGGAACGCGAGGATCAAATGATGAAAAAGTATCCTCACCTTTTTGAAGGGCTGACCAAACACAGAAAATCGCAAAACCCGGCAAACTGTCAGAAATCACCGGAGGTATGAATTAAATTTCGGGACGAAATTTCTTTCTACTAGGGGATGATATGACAAATTGAAAATTTTTCTTACTTTTTCAGACACTCATCACGACTTGACTCAAATTTTTGGGACGAAAATTCTTTAACATGGGAATGATGTGACACTCGTCAATTTCAGGTTAACTCCGTTAACTCAAACTCCGTCAATTCAAACTTAAGATCACTGGATCTATAACGCACATCTCATTACATTTAAACTATGGCTTTAAATGACGCTTGACAATTATTACATGTGTAGTCTTTCGGGATTGCACCGAAACGCAAACGAGTTGACGCAAACCATTGGTGAATAAACGAAAAACATCAAAACAATAATTAGGTGATAATTATGTGTTAGACTTATGTGTTATGTGATAACATTGTATGGAACGTTAACTCAAGATGCAAACAAGTTAAATTAAGCTAGAAAAATAATATTTAGAAGTGGAGGGGCCTTGATGTAACATGTTATTATTAATTCAATAAACCCTAACCTCCCCTCTCTCCCTCTCAACCTATCTCCCCCCCCCCCTTGCTCTTGGCTGCCGTCAATCACACACACACATACACACAAGATCTTTCAAGTTTGGTTGAAGATTAAGGTGCTAGGAATGTATAAACAACTATCCTATGTATTTTACATGTTTAATTTTGATCTTGAATGGGTTAATCTAAAACCCTAGGTCACGAAAATTATGAATAAGTGTTCTTATGCTTGATTGTTGCTAGAGGATGATTGATTATGTGTTAGTTATTGATATTGATAATCAAATGTGATTTTGAACGGTGAAAGATCATTGAATCATTGATTGTTTGTAAACCCTAGAGGGTTACTACTGATTTTTATGATTAATTATGCTCGTTACATGTTTTGAGATATGTCGTATGCTTAGGATGCATGTTAGATGATTGTTTATGCTTGCTGAGTTTTGACAGAAGTGATTGTTAAACTTGAACGATGTGTAACTTGTTGAATATAAAAGCAAACTGAGCTAATTATGAGTCTACAAGGTAGTACTCTGAGTCTAGTTTTCAAAAAATCCAACCACGCCTAATTTGGAGGTGTTTTGGTTAGTCAAATGATTTAAATGTGATTAAAGGTCAAAACTGGTACTGGACAGATTGTAAGTTATGTTTAGACAACTGTAACGAATTGTTAATGTAGAAATTCGTTGAGTTTGTTAACACTACATGGTGCTATGTTAAGTCTAGTTTCTATAAAGTCCAAGTTTGTAATTTTTGGACGAGTAAAAGTTAATCTTTATGATTTTACAAAACTGAAGTGCAAATCTGAGTTGTGAGACCTGCTGTTAAGTTGTTTTGTAATTAGCATATCTCATGAACTACAAGACCAAATGGGTTGGTTCTACTTCTGGAAGTTAACTAGTTAAGTTAAGAACTTAGCCCAATTGGTCTTGCATTAATTAGATTTTTCATTTAACGGGAATAACAAATAACATTCTGTTGCGCATGAATTTGACTGTTGTGAGTATGCTGTAATGTTTTGATCATTGTGAGAAATCTATGTGGAATAAAAATACAATAAAATATGTTCTGGAAACCTAACACATGTGTTCTTTTGTGACAATTTTTGGTGAATTAATTGAGATACTATGATCTGTTGAATAGAGTAGTCTTTCAAGTAGAATTCTGTCGTGATGAAACTAGCTGCTGAACTTTGTGAAAATATATGAAACGTGCTTGTTGCTAGATAATTGTTATGTTTTGACCAAATTGCCCTTGCGGGGAATAATTGCTAGTAATGTACACTATTAACACGTGACACGTAGATAGTTGTTCACAAGATGTAACGTATCACAAATGTACTTGTTAAGTCACACACGATTCACAAACGAAACACGAAACGTATCTTGTGCATAGGTATTATGTGCCGAGTCTAGAGACTCGATATTAGTTCCGACACTTAGAAAATCTCCTTGTTGTTTTAGAACGCTAGCGAGAGTTTTTC
Organism: Bidens hawaiensis; assembly: GCF_021521415.1. Taxonomy (NCBI): domain Eukaryota; kingdom Viridiplantae; phylum Streptophyta; class Magnoliopsida; order Asterales; family Asteraceae; genus Bidens; species Bidens hawaiensis. The sequence goes on along the minus strand of NW_027497043.1, from coordinate 10,038 downwards.
TGTGACGCGCATCACTTGGGTGACTTGTTTTTGGAATTCTTCGCAAACAGTGAGTTTCACTTTCCCCTTTTAAACTCTTTAAACGCTTTTCACTTGGGGGAGATAACATACTCCGAAACGCTTTTAGACTTTGTTAGTAGATTATATATCACTTGTAAAGGCTAAGTGGCAAAACAAATAATTGAAGTCCTTCACACATCGAACCGTTTAGTATTGTAAAATAGCGAGTCATTGTTGAGTAGTACTACTGGGTTTGACAAACCCCACCCAACGCTAAGCTCGACTGGAGGTCGAGTGGGTGTAATCTTGGCTAAACACATTACCATGGTCGGGATAGACCTGGTGGCAAGGCACATGATAAACAGTCAGCTTCGGTGTCGAACACTTAGTAATACTTGTTGTATAGGCTAGCTACCTATCGATATATAATTGATTTAACACTATCTGGTAACGCAAAACGCTAAACGCTTTATTTTATATAAACTTGTGAACTCACCAACCTCGTGTTGACACTTTTAGTATGTTATTCTCAGGTAGCCGAGGCGGGCGCGCGGTATAGGATCATGCATAAATTGAACGTTACTGTTTATGCAAACTTGTTTTAAACTATTGTTATTGGGTTTTAAGTCGTCCTGCGTGACGCAACACTTAGTTTATGCTTTTACGCTTCCGCACTTATTTACACTTAAACGCTTACGTGGTTTGAAAACTCTGTTTATGGTTTGATTATAACTAATGATTCCGATCTTGTTAGTTCACACCCTCTGACGGTAAAACTCCGTTAGTGGATTTGAGGGTGTGACACCAAAGTACAAAAGATGCCAGTTGTGATCACAGAGGCCATTGTAAGAGAAGTACTAATTTTTGGGGATCAATATGACTATCTGACAGAATACTCTATTGCTGAAGTTACTAAAGTTCTCACCAGAATGGGTTACGAAGGCACCGACCTCCGGCAATCAAGAAATTGTTTCACCCATATTGGAGATACCTACTACACACGTTCTTTACATGTGTCTCGGGGAGGAAGGGAGGATCAGACAGCCACACTCAGATGTCTGCTATCGTTGCTCTGATCATGGATTGGAATTACAACTATTCCAAGTTCGTTTTCAATGAAATGATGAGCAATTTGAAAGGGAAGAAGAAAGAGATGTTCCTCATGTATCCAAGATTCTTGAAGATGATCTTTGATTCTCATTACACCGATCTCGTCAAGTCCGTCGATACTTTGGATATGACGTCTATGGGACACAATAACTTTGGGTCAATGAAACAGTAAAGGGTCCAAGATTGTATATCGGGGTCTACATGCTCTGTGGAAATTTGGACGATTTGCTGAGACAGAAAATGAGCCGATCATAGCTCAGGTTGCTTATGAACATGCGACACCGGTTCAACCGCGTGTTGCAACTTTCGAAATCTCTGATGATGAAGAAGATGAGACAGAACACCACAGACAGAGACTTCTCCAAGTGCTAAGAAGTTAAGTGCTCTTGAAGCTGCAAAAGCATTATTACAGTCAACTTCGTTGAAACCTCCTCAGACAGTTACTGAAAATATTGAAAAATAAGTGAGTGAAGAACCAACCGCTGATCTCATCCATCGTAAACGAAAAAGGCTTGATCCGAGATCTAGCGAGTTGGACAGTGAAGCCGAAGCAACAACCATAACACCAACACTAACAACACCCACCAGCCCACAACAACATATTGCTCAACCTGAGTCACATGCTCCAGAAATACAAGCTGATCAATATACATCTACTACAGAGCCATAATTTCAAGATTTGATGTCTAGTGATTTTGTTAGTGAGTTTGACTTTGAGACAGATATTCCCTTCGGTTCATCTGGCCCAGCTGTCCACGGTCAGTCAAGCTCAGGTACATCAGACAGGATTGCCCAAATTTTGGCTATGCAAGAAACTTACTTTCAGAACAAGGGTAAAGGTGTGGTCCTTGAAAATGCCCCTGTTGACATTCATGCATTACAACGTCGAGTCTTTGAACTCGAACAACATTCATTAGTCAAGAATGTCCGCATTCAAGAGCTGGAAGCAAGCAACTCAGAAAATGATTCCAAGATTAAATAATTGCAATCTGGTATGGGAGGTCTAACGGCAATGTATATTGATCTTCAACAAAAGTTATTTCAAAAGTTTGGAGATGAGTTCAAAAGCAACGATGATTTGGCATCTCAAACTCCCACTGTTGATCAAAATAAAGGCTCTCCTATTCGTCCAGCCGATAACATTGATGAGTCGGAATCACTGAAACAATACATGGATGCACCCCCCATCATCAAAGAGAAATCGGACAAAATTCATAAGAAATCACTTTAAAAGGGAAGGAAGAAACTGCTGGTGATGAAGAACTCAAATCAGAATGTTGAATCATCGGATCATCCAGACAGGTTCGTCGTTGCTTTTTAAAAGGGGTTCTCTGATAAATACGGTGATCGATCAGGAGTTTTATCATGGGTTTTGATGCGGATAAGAATATGTGGTGGGTAAAGAGGAAGTTAGGAACAACTGAGTATTAAGAAGATGAAAGATTTTGGTTCCTGGGCCAAAGTGGATCTTAGTGACCTGATTAATTCTCCATTCACCAACCCGAAAAACGACAAACGTGGGAGAGATTTTTGGAATTTCTTGAGAAGTCAAGTTGATAGAGGTTTTCCAGACATGACAACTGTAGAATCGTTTTTAAAGAAATCTAAAGGAGTCATGGATCCAAAGACAGGGAAAACAATGATGAATGTGATGTGGCCTCCCACAAAGAAGGCTACTTATATTCCTGTACCAGATGCCATTCCATATGGCACTTTGGACAAAATGAGGTTTTAGGCGTATGATAGTGAAACTGCCACTGTAATTGTTAAATTGGAGAAAGGCAAAGGGCGGTATAGATTCATTGATCCAAGAGATCTGTTGAAATTTAGAGAGAAGGATATCAAGACACTCAGTATGTTCCAGATAGTAGCTGAACCACTTTTTGAAGCAGTCGCTAAAGAATACACAGGTATGGTTGCCTCTATCATCAGATGCAAGTTCTGGGGAAGATTGAAGGATGCTGATATAGACTACATGGAGCATGATTAAAGACAAAGCTACAAACCAAGGGGGAGATTGTTGGACCTAGTTTTGGATGGTTTGTACTTAGTCTAAGTATATTTAGTTTTAATATGTATGTGGGCTTGGGCAACTATGTAAGCCGAGAACTCCTTAGAGTTCTCGGTGGGCTTTTGGTGCATATGGGCATTGTTGTCTAGTTTCCCTATATATAGTTCTCTAATGTATAGGGTAAAGGTTGTTCATTCACTAGTTTATTATTGGTTTTTGGCCGTCTACCAGTTGTTGGACGAGCAAGTATTGTAAGTGCTTAAGCACCCGACATATCTTAATATACGTGTGTTTTGAAACAATCTCGTGGTTACGCTCTTGTGTTTACTTGTGTTCTTGATTCACCAAGTGTTGGTATTCTGCACCAATACTTGTTTATTGATATGATAATTGTAGTGATCCAGATTCGGGACTTACAGTATTAATGATGATTAACTGATGAACCATCAATCAAGGTGTATGTGTTGCATCATATTTTGCTTGAGGGCAAGCAAATGATCAGTGCGGGGATGTCATGGTCATGTATATTTCATGTATTTTAATGTATTAAGTATTTAGTTTTAATTAATTTATTGAACTATGGTACTTCAAGCATCTTTTTGTATTTCAAGTTGTTGAATGCTAATGATGCTTATTGAGGTGATATACGAGCTTGGATTGACGTTTGGGATGAGCAGAAGTTATCGACATGCTTTTCAATGGATAAAACAAGAAAAAGGCCAAAATTCCATGCCAAGAGCTCTCGTCGCGCTACGCGATTAGCTAAATAGTCCTCCTTCGCGCTATGAGAAGGAGCCAGAAGCCAAATCCGCGGCGGGAGTGGTGACCGGCGGCGGTGGCGGCTAGGGTTTTGGAGTGGAGCTTGTGTGTTTATGATAAGATATTATGAGATAATATCTTAAGTATATATAGGCGCAAACTAGGTTTAGGTGTTAATTAAACCCAATGGGCTTTGAGCCCAATCACCACACTAAAAGCCTTATCCACCATTTAATCTTGTTTAATTGTGTCTGGCCTAGTTAACTAATTAAGTGGGCTTGAAGTTCGTTATCCTCGGTGTAACTCTCACGGGTCATAACCGGGGTCGGCTCGCATTGACTTGACCCGAACCGCTCCACATTTCCAACAATCTCCCACTTGGACGGTTTTGGATCAAGTCGCACAACGCTGAAAGTTAGAGGTACTCTAGCTACACACAGTTTTCCCCAACTTATTAGGACATTTTTAAATTCATTAACCAAAATATCTTGGAATACATTGTTGCAAGATAATGAACTTATAGTAATCGTTGTCATCTATCCTTTTCGTATGAGACATCAATTGAACAATGAGACATGGATCGTATGTGACATTTTTCAGTTTTTCCTATTTGTATTTGTATTTGTATTCGTTGAACCGACCCGTTTTGTTGTTACAATGTATTTTTTTTTTTTTGTGAGATTTATCAAGTTATATCAAGTTCAATAATTTCAAGTTTCTTTATGTTCCCTTTCCATTCATATTGTTCAATAACGAATCGCGGAGCCTTAAAGGTTATAAAAGAATCGAAGTTTAAAAAATCTATACGAGTATAAACGTAAACAAACCAAAGATATTAAAGTATATAAAGTTTTATCAAGTTTCTTATACTTTCAAATTTCAGGGTTTAAAAGTAAATAAACTTTAAAATTAGTTTTTATACATTTATAAAGTACAGGGGCCAAAATGTAAACTTAATTTAAAATAATAATAACCACCAGCCAGCCCCCCTTCGTCCTCTTCGCGACTTTCCGGCCAAGAGTCCGGCGACCGGAATTCCGGAGCCAACGATATATAAAACCATCATTTAGACCTCATCTTAATCCGTTAAGTATCCTAAACGTCATCTCCATTAATAATAAACAATAATACGCGATTATTCACCTTTAACAATCAAATAAATTTGTATTAAATTCTAAACTCCCCGGATCATAATAAAAGTTCAATTAACTCAATCTTAACATCAATCGGATCAATTAAGCATATAAATAGGATCCAAATCAACATCTAAACTCGCACCAACCATCAATATCCTCTCTAACACCCTCTATAACTCCGATTTTTTCATCAAAATTTACTTTTCCGACGAGATTTGTTCTCCATCCCTCGGGCACTAAATCAAGCAAGTAAGATATGAATTCGTATAAGTTTCAAACGTATAACAAAACCCCTAACATAGATTGGACAAACGTGGAACATATTAGGTGTATTGAATCTAAGGTTTGCTCAAGAAGATGATGAACATTATGCTGTTATATTTATATTTTCTGGTTTTAACTTTACAACACAAAACAATATGGTCTAGTGGTTGTGTATCCTTTTTGTAGTCATGAAGACCCGGGTTCAAACCCGGGTCACTGTAGATCCATTTTATATTTTTTTAAACCCATTTTATTAGTTATAATAAATCATATATATATATATATTTATAAATTATTATAAAATAAATAAAATTATTTTTAAATTAAATAACAATTGTTTAGATTGTTTTTTAACCTTTTTAACCAACAACCAAACTTTTACAAACCCGAACCATTCGTTAAGACTCGTAAAATAACTATATAAATATATATACCTATATTATTGTCATAAACTTCATAGATTATAAAAAGGCAACAATTATACTAAAACAAAATACACCGGCAACGCTAAGATCCCGTAACATTATTTTATACAAATTTAGTATAAACTCGTAAATAGTATTATAATATTAAATCGTTAAAATCCATTAAACTTAAATGTTAATATACTTTAAAAGGGTAAAAGTATCTATGCATACAATAACATATGAACCTTAAAACCGACATGTTATTTCCCATTAAATTAATTACTACATTTTAGCTCGTGAGATTCGATCGTTCGGTTTCATATAATGTGTTTCCCGTTCCATTTCCAAGTTGTCATTCCAATTTCAAATGTGAGTTTCTCACCCCCCCCCCCCATTTTTTACTCTTTTATTGTTTTGGGGGTATCATATGTATCCTATAAAAAAACCCAATTGCTTACGATTTTGCTTACAAACTACAAATCATTACATGGACTTGTGGCTTACTTGTTACTTGCTCAATATTACTTGCTCATGGATTACATCAATATCGTATGATCATACGCCCCCCTTTGCGCTCAATACCTTGTTTTTATGAGTGGAAAAGGGCCTCATTATCCGAGTACGTTGGTGCACAATACCAATTGGAAAGGACCTTATTTGTTTTTCACGAGTTTTCATGGAATTGTATGATTTTTAGGTATTATATAAAAACTGTGGGAACTCACCAACTATTAAGTTAGTTGAAATTATTTTATGCATATGTTACAGGTATGCTTATTAGAGGGTGAAAAAAGAGAAGACTCTAGACGTAGGATTATCAACAATAAATTGTTTGACTTGTTTATTTCCTTTTAATTTTTCTTGTTTGCAAAGGTACTTGTTATTTGAATCATCAATGAAATAATGATAAAATTTGTCACTTAATAGTGTCACATGTGTTTTGAGCAATCTACACGTCGCACCCAGGCGTAGTCCGCTTTAGCCGGGGTATTACATGGTATCTGAGCACGTGACTATAAGATAGGACATTAGACGTAGTGTTCTAGTTAGTTATAGTTTATCTGCTTAATTGTTTAGGTTGCATGATTAGAAATTATGTGGGCCTTATGTGATTGTTCAAAGAACGTACTTGTTACATTATATTGATGATTCAATTACTTCAATTACACAAGCACACACAAGTCCAAGGCTTATGCCTAAAAACAAAGATTTTTCAAACATTTTCAATTATCGATTTTCTATTGTGGTGTTCCGATATTTATTCTTCTTAAATATGGTTCTATATGGCGGGTATATAGTAAACTGTAAGGGGGACGTGCTTGTTTTCTGAAACTCTTTAAACCAAGGTTGTTAAAACCTAAGGATAAGCAATGTGCATAAATCCCAATCAGACGCGGGACCCAGTTTCTTACCTGGAGAGTTAGGAAAGGGCATGAACTCTATTAAGCCAAAGCATACCACTTTCAATGCCATATGAATCACAACTTTAAGTCTAACGTGACCATGTTCTCTTTGTGAAAAGAATATGGTTGCACTCCTAAGGATGTCACGCAAGTCATGGTGGTTCATGAGACGTGTGACTCCGACCCTCCATGTTTTACAATGTGTATTAACTGGAAGTCTGTCAAGTCGATGTGATACAGGATTACCCAACTTTAGGTAAATTTTGATTTCGAGTTTCTTTGATGTTTGGTAAATAACAGTCCATGGTGGTTCATGAAAACTCTAAGTCCCAAACATGATTTATTACCATTGTTATGTTTTATTATTTATTAATTCATTTATTTCTTTTAAAACGAACTTTAATAAGGATACTCTTATATACCACACCTTATTCCGAGTCTCATGAATTCTGTTACTATTGTTCGCAGAATGTCTCTCCATTTCAACAAGCGTCGTTCCTCTGAAACCTCTAGCCGCAAGTTGACTACTCAAATCACCAAACAACTAGCCGCGGTCATTCCCGATACGATGGCCCAAATTCACCAGAACATTTCTGCTAGTATCACCTCTGCTTCAAGCGAGCCTAAAGCATCTCACTGTTCGTTTTAAGACATTCACCGGTACCAACCCCCCGGAGTTTGACGGGAGTAAAGGTGCACAGCCCTACTTCAGTATTACAAACAAACGGAGAGAAAATTCCTCCACATTGAGTGTCCCGATGACAAGTGAACCCGTTTTGCTACAAGTGTCTTTGCAAAAGGGGCACTTACCTGGTGGGTGAAGGAAAAGACAATCCGTGGTGCCTAAGCTGCCATGGTTATGCCATGGGACGTATTGTAAGAACTGATGACCAAGCAGTTCTGCCCTCCAAGTGAGCTTATGAATTTGGAAGCTGAGTTTTGAAACCTCAAACAAGAGAGTGGTGAGCACAAAACTTACACTACTCGTTTCAATGAACTCAGTGTGCTGGTACATCACCTTGTTACCCCAACTTCGCGTTCCATTGATAAGTACATTCAGGGACTACCGAGACAAATTCAAGATAGTGTCTTGATTAGTGCTCCAAAGGAACTTGATGACGTGATTAACCTTGGTGCAACTTTAACTGATAATCATGTTAAAATCGGGACTTTGATATTGAAGGGATCGAAGAAACCTACTGATAAACCCTCTATTGAGTCCAAAGAATCGAAACCCGAGTCATCCAAGCCTGCTTTTTCCTCACACCACCATGGAAAGAAGCGCAAGAACTATGCGTTAACCCAACAAACCACACCTCAACCCCAACCCAACATTGCACCACCTCTTCGAAAACCATATAATGGAACCCATCCATTGTGCAACGCCTCTCAACGACACCATCCCGTCTTTTCCATTTGTCGTCAATGCACTCGTTGCAACCGTTTTGGGCACCTTAGTGCCACTCGCCGAGAGACCTCTATCATTGCTCCTCCAAGATTGGCTCAATCAAACCCTTGTCCTGTGTCTTATGCCCAACCATTTAACCAAGTGTGAACTTGCTACCATTGTGGTGATCCTAACCACTTTCTCAATGCGTGTCCACGACTCGCAACTGTAAACTCGCTTCATATTGCACCAGCTCCGCTATACCAACTGCAAACTTATCAAACCCAGCAAGCTTATCAACAGCAAGTTCCACTGTTTTTGGCTAATCAAGTTCAAGTGCAGCCGCACCAAACTATTCAAGCTCCTACACCACAAGATGGTCAAGTCGTTCCAGCTGCCCAAGGTCCTCAAGATAATCATGGACGTGCTTTCATTATTAATGACAATCAAGGTCAACAAAATGGCGATGTGGTGAACGGTACGTTTCTCGTAAATGACCACTCTGCAACCATTTTATTTGATACCGGTGCCGATATGAGCTTTGTGTCTTTTGAATTTGAGCCTTTACATGCTAAACCCTGATCTAAGCTTAGAAACTCGTATTCTGTTGAGGTAGCTAATGGTAAATCTATATCAATTGACTCGGTTAATCGAAATTGCAAGTTAGATTTAAATGGCTACAAGTTCTCAATCGACCTCATTCCTATGCAATTGGGAAGTTTTGACATCATAGTAGGCATGGACTAGTTATTTTTTCATCGTGCGGAAATTATTTGCTTCGAGAATTTCATTCGCATTCCTCTTGTCGATGGTCAAATCCTTTGTGTATCTGGTGAAAATCCTTCGTCCTCGAGCCTAAATTTTATCACTTGTCATCAAGCCCAAACGTATTAACGCAAGAAGTTTGTAGCATTCGTAACCCATGTGGTGGAAATAAGGAACGGAAAATTGAGGACATTCTTGTTGTTTGCGAGTATCCCGAGGTGTTTCCCGATGATGTTTCTAGTCTTCCTCCTATTCGTGATGTTGAATTTCGAATCGATCTCGTGCCTGGTGCAACCCCAATTGAGAGGGCTCCTTATCGTCTTACACCCTCCGAGATGCAATAATTTTTTAACTAGCTCCAAGAACTTTTGGACAAAGGATTCATTCACCCTAGTTCATCTCCATGGGGCGCACCCATTCTTTTCGTCAAGAGGAAGATGGTTCCTTCCAAATGTGCATCGATTACCGCGAGCTCAACAAACTCACAATCAAGAATAGCTATCCTTTGCCTCGTATTGATGATCTTTTTGATAAACTCCAAGGAGCTTCATGCTTCTCAAAGATTGATCCTCGTTCGGGTTATCATCAACTACGCATACATGAAGATGACATACCCAAAACCGCTTTTCGGACTCGTTATGGGCATTACGAATGTAGGGTTATGCCTTTTGGGCTAACCAATGCACTCGCGGTATTTATGGATCTCATGAACCGTGTATGCAAACCTTAACTAGATAAATTCGTGATTGTTTTTATTGACGCAGTTCTTATTTATTCCAAGTCCAAAGCCGAGCAC